>NW_015387422.1:303191-318996 GCF_001527695.2 Protobothrops mucrosquamatus
AATGTGGAGGAGATGGATTGTTTATAAATAGAGTTTGTGGAGTTAGAGATATTAATATTTGTTTACCTATATTTGAATATTAGCCTGGGATTTGGTTTGGGAAGTCCGGGGGGGTGGGATATAATATAATATTGTGTAATACTTGTGATGTTTTTTTCTTTTTTGGAAAACAATAAAAATTTTATATTGAAAAAAAAAAGAGTAAGAGAAAGTTTAAAATAAAACTTAAAATTTTCCTTAGAGCAGCTGTAGCAAGTCTTATCTTCCTTGTTCATATTTCTGAAAGAGGTAGGCAGGAAATCAGAATCACCTGGAAAAAACAGTTTAATGCACAGCTGGTATTTTAATAATAAAACCAATTATAAATTTTGTTGTGTACAGAAACTATTTTATCTGTATCATTTCAAATCTTCAACTATAGGGGAAAGGAATCTCACCTGACATCATGAGACCAATTTATATGCCATTTGAGAAATTTGCAAAAACATTGTTCATTGGGCATTGCCATCTTAGTATCAACATTTCTATCTTTCATTATATATTTTCCTCTTGAACAAGAGGCTTTGTAATGAAGACAAAGCTAAACAAAGTAAGTTGATGCAGTGAACAAGGTGTTGGACTAGAAATCAGGAATCACTGAGGCATGTTTCAGGTCTCTTCAATTAAACAGTATCATTGGCTGCTTTCATTGGCTGGATTGGTTAAATGATTACTGATCACATGCACTTAAATTAGCAATAATTTCAGTCATAAAACACTCAAAAACACTAAGCTGGTTCAGATGCCATAATGAGCTGGAGTACAATTGTTCGTTTAAAAATGGTGAATGAGGAACCATAGTCTTTTGTGGAAAGGTTTTCTTAAGTCTTTAGTCCCTTTCAGATATTTTTTTCTCCTTAGTCACTTAGAAAAATGGCTATGGATACACACAAACAGCAGTGTCAAATGCACTCAAAGTCTTCTCTTCTTGTTATTATATCAGCACAGTTGATTCCGGAAAATACTACAATACTGCAAGTATTTTCTTATATGGCGTATATGTTTTATTTTAAATGTTATAATTAAATACACTGTACATATTTTTATGGGTCTTTTTTGATTACTTTCTTCTATGTACACCCTTCCTGAGCACTGTATTCAGTAAGATCTTAATTACGAGCACAAAGTAACGATGCCAGGTTTTTGATTTGTTGACAGATATCAAGGAGCTAAATAATTCTCGAAAGAAGACTATATTTGAGTAGTGTACAAAATGAATGGGTTGAGCTTTGACCAGAATCTGTCTACACTTGACTACACCACATACTGGTTCCATTTGAAGCTACTTTTTCTTCATATATCTATCCTACAAACAAAGATTATGTTATATAAATCCAAGCAAACATGTTAATGTTGCTATGGTGTTACATGGCACTATGGCGTTACATAGCACATTGTACAAAAATGACAGCAAAGGGCAGAGCTGCATTTTTCCCAAAGCCTTTTTTATATGTATATACATGTTTTAATCTCCATATTATAGTTATAGAATAGCTGCATGCAGTGACTGAGAATTGGTTTTGAGAGAAATAGGATTGCTCCTGTTTGCTCTAAACCAGTGTTTCTCAACCTTGGTGATTTTAAGATAAGAAAACTTTAACTCTTTCTCAGAATTCCTCAATCAGCTGTGTTGTCTGAGGAATTCTGGGCAATGAAGTCCATATATCTTAAAATTGCTAATGCTGATAAACACTGTTCTAGACAAAAAACACTTCTTGTCATTTAAACATAGCTCTTGAAATCCTTCTTTCTTGCTGTTTAAATAAACCAGAAAACAAATAAGAGTAACTTATTTTATTTCTTTTTCATTTGATGTTCATCTATTGCCTTTAACACCAAAACTTTGCTCTGGTTGTTAGTTTTAAATACAGTTTTGCTTCTAACATTTTTTTAGGGTGAACAGCTAAAGTTGTTTAATGAGCATTCATAACTAGGAAGCCAGCAATTGCTGTTAATTCTACTAAATATTGAACACATCCCCTTTTTGACTTCTATTAAAATATGTTTCTTGATATTCACAGTTGTATTTCAATAATAAATTTTCTTTAAAAACATATTTTAATAGAAGTCAAAAAAGGGATGTGTTCAATATTTAGCAGAATTAACAGTTGGCTGAAATTTAATTCAGTAACTGTTGTAACTTCTTAAGCCTGATGCTGCTGTGGTTTTTTGTATGTCCCAAGACAAGAGAGAAGCTTCATTTGCTATATTTATGGTCTAAAGATTGCACATATGAAAATTTCCTATGAATGCGATGTCTCAGAAATTAAGAATAAGATGTGGGGGGAGGTTTAATGGAGTGTGGCTTCTTTGAAATAGATGAAAATATTAAGGGTTAATTTGAAAAAGAAAACCCAAAATATTAGGGATTGATTTGTAAAAAAAAACACTATAAAGTTAGCTGGTTGGAATGTAGAAAATGAAACATGCACTGATAATAAGAGGAAAAAGTAAGATCTGAAGCCATCCACTGTTACCCTATAAGCCTCTGTTATGTTTTGCAACAGACTTATACAGCATTCTGTGCTTGCTTGTGTATTTGCATCCCTTATGCCTTGACATACAGCTGCAGGTGGTCATTCAACCATATCAGTTTGAAAGGTCATGGCAGCATTTGCTAGTGTTGAATTTCTTGCACTTTTAAGGCTTATGATCCTCAATAATTTTAACCTAAATGCACCATTTTGTCTGAACACTTATTTTCTGTAGCAGCATGCACAGTATCAAATTAGTAACACAGACTGTTGTTATTCTTGGCCTTTACAATGCATTTCAACATTTGATTTAAGTAAAGGTCAAAGCTGCAGGACAGAAATGGCAAGATAGTTTTGAGCTATCATGTGAAAGGGAGAAAGTATAGCCTTCCCTAAATTTGGCTTTTAGACATGCTCTCATGCTAGTCGCTCTTGAAGGCTCAATGCTCCTTGTAGAACATTAGATGCACTCTTCTCTCCTTCAGCTTTTGATCTATATCCAAATGATTCTTTAAATTTCGTATTTTTAACTTTTAAAATACTTCCCCCCAGGTTTCAAAATGAGAGACAAATTTAGGAAAAAATCAAAATCTATTATTGCAAAATCTATTATTACATATTACTCTGTTTCTAAATACTGCAAGTACAAATTAAAAAAAAATATATGTGGATGCAGATCAGGCTGCATAATTCCTAGATCTTACTACTATATCTGTTCTGTGCATGCAAGGACTTTTTGCATAGGGCTAATGATTCCAAATTTGATCATTTGCTTCACTTTGTTGCAGAGGTCTTTCAAAGCCAAATGCCCCTGAATAAAGATGTTTCAGTGTATCAGGAATACAGAAAGGTGAATGGTAATTTATCACATAACATACAGAGAACCTGACAAGGCATCTCTTGTTTTTCATACTTGACATAATTAAAAGTCTTCCTTCAAAATAGGTACCTATTGACAGTATTATGACATGCCTTAGCACAGCATCCATTTTCTTTGGTAGAGACAAAAGACCATTATTGGCTATGGCTCAATTATAGATTAGCAATAAAAGGGAGGTTATGTTGGGCAGTAAATTATTTGCACAATTGTTATGAGAAATATTCTAAACAATGGATAAAGACACTTGAACTCATGTGCAGTTGGACTCCAGCTAGGCAAATCCTAGTGAACTGATGGAGGCTTCTTAGGTCCTGTTGTTTTTACTGTATGTAACAATATGATATGATACATAATAGTATTATAAAACAATAGAAAAATATAAGAATTCTGTTTTAAAGCCCTCTGAAAAATTTTTAGGTGCTAGGTTTGAATCTTATAAAATATTTGATTATTCTATGGACTAATGAGGTGATTTGTGAAGCTGATGCAGACACTCTTAAAGATTATATGTAGGAAAACTTGAGCCAATCAAACTCGAGTCAGAATCCATTTTGGAGTGTATTTCGTGACAGTGAAGATACCATCTATACAATATTCCATCTCTGCCTCACTATACATTTTGCACAATGTCTTCTAGTTAAACATTTCTACACAAATCTATAAGAATAAGCTAAAATAATGATTTGACTCTAAATTGTTTGCATTTAGGACATTTTCCTCCAGATGACATAAAACTGCATCTTTAATAGGAGATAAGCTTGTACAAACAGGAACTTAACTACTAGGTTAGAAATGCTGTACTAAAGATGTTGTAGTTTATAGATTGTAGAGAGGAAAGGTCACAATATTATTTTCCTTACATTCCATTACTTTATGTCTTCAAAGAATCAAGATAACTAGATAATTAAAAATTAATTTTAAAAAAGTGAATGAGTGCTATGAAAATTCTTTATTAGTTACCAGCTGGGAGGTCCAAACTGTCAATATTGATCAAAATTAATCTTCCATAGCTGTATAGGATATAGCACAATTGTTATACAGTATTTCATTATTTTTATTTGGGAATTTGAAATATTCAAATGCAACCAAAACATTCAAACTTTATTGGTATTATTAAATTTCATTGGGCTTGCTTTTTCTATGTAACATAATCTAAATAATATGATTCAAAACAACTAACTGGAATAATGCAGGGGGGGGGGAGAGAAAATCACACAGTCTTCATTTACAAAAATACAAACAAATGAAAACAGCAAGGCTCCAGTTTGTATCCTTTAGTGTGTATCAGTCTCTATTAATTCTGTGATAAGAATGGGAGCCTGGTTTTCTTGGTTAATTTTATATTTTTTTACATATACATTACAATTACTTTGCATTCTACAGCTGACAGAGTGCTGATATTAATGTTATTCATTATATAGCTCATTACCTTGGAAAAAAAGCAGATCATGAAATCTGTATCAGAGTTCTCCCACTCACCCACAAATTAGAGCAGTAGATCAGCATTTCCCAACTTGGTACTTTGTAGAATTTCTAGCCAACCTTTGGTCATATTAGCTAAGAATTTGTAAATCCAGTGTATCTGTAAGGAGCCAGATTGCGGAAGATGGACAATAAGATTTAATAGATTTAGCAAGTGAAGTACATTCCTTGTGATTTATAGTTCTCACCGATTGTACTGATTCATGCATAAATCAAAATTTCAGTGTATTGTGCCCATGATTAGTATTAATATATTAAGAATATGATCAAATAACAGAGTTTAAATACTGTAGGAAGGAGAGCTTAGATTTAGGTTACTACGTCTTAAAAATTGAATATCTTCAAATGGCAGAATAGAAAAAAATGGGAGGCACACAAGTGCATAGTTCATATAAAGAAATAGGGTGCAACATTCTTAGGCCACTTATGCTGAAGAGTAAGGGGGAGTGCTTCTTCTCATCCTTCCATTGTGATGTCAATTGCCAACTGTTTAGCAAAGGAAACTCTTGTATTAACAGGCCCAGTTGCCATGTTCCTTCTTTTTTAAAAATAAAGTGTTTAATTTATATTATTAAATGTAGTTATATTTTTTTAAATTCACAGAAAATGAGACTATACTACAAAATAAATAAATATGATCAAATCCAAACAGACTGAAGCTTCACACCTTCATAATGGGTTAAGAAAGAGCAGCTAGATTTAATATAAGTTGAAACTCTTGATTCATATAGATACTTAATGTTCCAAACAGAATGGTCCTGTATAGAATGGCTGCATATACATTACATATGCATTCCATGTGCATTCTTTTTAAGCAATATTTGAAAAGAGGAAAGGAATCTTATTTTGGTTTTAAGAATAGACATTGTTACTCTTTGGGACATGCAGATAATAATTTGTCCCAAAGATGCTTTTTTCACAAGGTAACTGGACTTTCTTGTTTTTCTTTGAGAAGCAAAATGTCATTGAAGAAAAACACGAAAGTCCAGTTGCCTCGTGAAAAAAGCACCTTTGAGACAACCATGACCTGGATTACTGAGAATCTCCATAGACATTCAGATAATAAATTCTAAATACAATGTGGAATATTCATACTATTCCTTTTTGATGGAGTTTTTGTTTCTCCTACCATCACAATATAGCCAGTACAATGAAAATAAGTAGAGTGCAAAGCAGACAATTAAATCATAATGATACAATGTTACACAAAATACAATGAACAAAAGGAAATAAAGTATCTTGTAAGCAATATGCTTTAACACAAGATACTCAGCAGGTGAATTATAAGCTTCATTTTGCTGGCCAGAAATTCCTGTATGATCAAAAAAAGCCTGCTTATCATATCTGACAATATTCATTTTCTTTTCAGGTATTAAACCTTTTGAATCTAAGCTTGTTTCTTTTCTTTCTTCAATCGGTTCCCTTATTAAAATAGTAGGCCTTATTTGTTTTTCTGGACTGAACTCTGTTTGATGGGAAAAGTGACCTATGTTTCCTTCTCTATTCTCACTAGGAGGAAATTCTTGGGGTTTAGTGATATTTAGAATAACATGAGTTATTTCACCTTTTGGGTTGAAGTTATATCCAGAACGAGCTGCAATTTCAGTTGAAGCATCTGTGGGTGGAGGCAACATCTCTTCTACTTTAGCAGTATGAGACCCTACAAATCCTTTGGGAGATATCACTGAGGAGTTTTCATAACAGCTTCCCACCAATTTTTTATCCAAACTGCATATTTTTGGTTCAGTTGTGGGACCTATGTAAGAAAATGAACTCCAGGTGTTTCCTTCTTCAGCTTCATTTTTGTGTAAGCCTTGCGAAGAATGTTCTGAATGTTTCAATGGTACTTCACAATGCACACCTTGTTCAGAAACAATTTTTCCTTCTGCTGAAAAAGGAAAAAATATTTCAGTGGATGGTGAATTATTTACAGAATTATGTTCTGCTTTGGCAAGCATTTCATTTGTTTCATGTATTGAAATCATTTCCATATGTACTGTTTCATGTGTGGGCACATTATTAATACCTGAAGCAGATATTCCAAATTTGGTGTCACATAATACACCCTCTCTATTGCATTGACAAAGAGGATAATGTGACCCATCATTTCTTCCTTCATGTATATCAAATACCATTTCCTTTTTCTCTGTGGGCCTGTCACTTAGTGCCGTCTCTTGGGGTAGCTTAACAATTACTGCTTTTTCACCAGCAGACATTTTTTCAGAAATATTTTCTGATGTCATTTTAATTATATAAGCAGCTGTAACTGCTTTTGCTTCTCCTGTACTATCATGCTTAGTGACTGAAGTATCTTCATATCTTAGTGTGCCTTGGCAAGTAAACAGTTCATCTGTGGGACTTACTTTCAAACATCTTGTATTATCATTAATACCCCCCATGGCTTCAACTCCTGTTAGTTCCTTCATCTGCACTCTTTTATTGGCTTCACTTTGCCTTTCTACCAACTGAATTTCTGAACCACTCCACCTTTGAATGATCGATCTGTCCCAGGTATTCTGATCTTTGAGAATAACCATGTCAGGTTCACTTTGGCAGCGTTCTATCTCGGAAATATTTCTGTTGGCAGGATCATCATTCTGGCTGTACTTCCTTTTTTCTAAGTTGTTTCTGCTATCAGACATTTCCTTTGTGCTTATTAATATAGATTTCATAAAGATATTTTTATCAATTGGTGGTACAACATGGGACTGACTTTCCCAAAGAGTATTATGAACTTTCTCTTTTTGAGTCATGATTTGACTCCTCTATAATGCTTTCCGGTTTATTTTTATCTGAGTTTCCACTGTCACTTAGATATGGAAACCCTATTGATTTTGGCATTTGCTCTTCTTTTATTTCATCTGGGACACTGGAAGTCATTACTTCTTCCCTTTGAGGTGACTTAGCTAGCCTGTTGATTTCATAATTGTCACACGAGACAGGTTTTCCATATTTGTTGATAAGACAGATTTGTTTTTCTGGAGAGTTCTCTAAAATTCTCAGCATGATTTCTTTCTCCTTATCAACATTATACTCAGAGTTATATTTTTCTTCTACAATGTCTTCTGAATGAGACCTTACCAAATAATTTTCTGTGACATCAGCATTAGCTGTGACATCACTATTTAAACCTCTGTTTACACATAATTGGTTTTTGCTTTCAATTTTTTCTCTTTGGGGTTCATGTCTGATGAGGTTTTTTGAATTTAACTCTGGAATTTGGAAAGCTATTTCCTGCTTAAGTTGTTTCTGAACTGCCTTGATATTATTATCCTTTCTTTTCAATGCATTTTCTTTTAACTTCCCTGCTTCATCATCTTCTAAGGAATTTGTCTCCCTTGATTTTTTAAAGTTATAATCATCCTCACCTATGAATAATGTCTCTATTGTTTTAATTCCTTGGACATTATTAAATTCATCACTTGGAACATCTGCTTGATCCATTCCACAAGTGCTTGAGACAATGTCTGCAATATAGGCAGTCTGGTTTTTCTTGAATTCAGACCAATATTCTGGTGAGACATAGGTTTCTTTTGGATTCAAACTCTCTAAGGACTCTACAGTTTTGTTTAGTGAGTCCTCACTGCATTTTTCTGGGAATAATAACTGCCTATCATTTCCAATGGAACATGTTTTATTATTCTGCAGTTCTTTGTCTTGTAAAGCATGTTCTGTTGAAGAGCTTTTAGTCAGAGGTTGTCTAATCAAGCCAGACTCTAGTTTGTCCCCCAGTTGTTGTGGTTCATTTGGAAATCTAATTGGCTCAGTTGCATAGGAACTCCTTTCATTCATAGAACTTCTGCTTCTAGTGAAGTGCTGACTTAGCTGAAACAATAGAATAAAAAAGAGTGAAAATATGTGTGAATGTGTGTGTAAATAAACTATATGCCCACATGCATATACACATACACACACGCGTGAAAAGGGGTTCAATTCAAGAAAGATCTTTTTTCCAATAAAACCTAGTTTCAGAAAGCAAGCTTCCAAGCTGGTTACAAAATGAATATTGCATTTTAAGCACATGTGCATGCACACACAGACCCAAAGGGCAACAAACAAACATAAGAGGCAAAAAATAAAATTCCATTTTTCTTCTTTATATCTCTCCCCATCTTTGCCTGTTTATTCATGAGCTCAGTAAGTTTCAAGTATGTTTCATAGAAATGAATCCTGAAGAGAAAATTCTGTACAAGGCAAGCTAATTCATTCAGAGAGCACATTCCATTCTAGGCATGTTTTATTTTAAAGTGAGTGCAGTGACACAAAACATCAAAGCTAAGAATGTACAGTATTGTCCAGTAAAATAAAACACATTTGCACATTGACAAATACTATAAGGATTATGTTTGTTTCATTTCTCCCAGGACCCCTCAGACAGGAATGTTTTAGAAACTGCAGAAACTAAAAATTAGGAAAAGCCACAAAGAAATTTCTTCAGTATCACCCCAATATTAAATTATATTATTCAACAGCATTTGCTCCTTATGGCATTCTTCTCTTGCTTTCAAATGCATAGATGGATGGTTCTATACCAATCAATTAGAAGGTAGCAACTTGGATACCCCCTTATTACAGTTACACTTGCTGCAGATACCCTATTACATTTTCTCTTATTAATATGTTTTGTGCAAAGCCTCTGCAAACTATTAATAGTAAAACGTCAGTCAAAGAAAAGTGAAGGGACTAATGTTTTTGCAAATTCTATTTTAATGACCCTCTGCCAACTAGTCCTCAAATGTATCTGAGCTTTTCAGTGATGCCAACTGTCAGGATTTAATAGTGAGATGCCTGTTTCTTCCCACCCCACCCCACCCCACCCCATCTCCCTCCTTATAACTGACATTTGCATGATTTCAATAATTATATGCAAATCTTACAATTTCCCCTTTTCACATAAGGCTGATGTTACTTGTCAACTGCCGAGCTGTCATGTGAGCCATTGCCTATGGGTCTCAAAGATTTGGTCGTATTTCCATTTATTATAGACCTCTATTGTTTAATTCATTATGCAGCACATAAAATGAATGGGTTGAGCTTTGACCAGGTATATAGATTTTTTAAAAATCTATATACTTAAGTCTTGTATTGGGAAATGCTGTGACTTTTATAAAAAATAATAATATTTCAGTGCTGATTATTCTGGCAATAAAAGCTCCATTCTGAATGACAACTTTGAACTCTCCTAAAGTTAGAGCTAAGATAGCTTTGGGCTTTTGTCTGAAGAATTGTCTTACTCTCTACCCAAAATGGCTATGTGGTTCTAATGTTTAGCGTGTCCTTTTGTGTATTTCAGATTTTATGTTTTCACTCACAAATAGCATTATATTTCCTGCTTATTTAGTTGTATATGTATAGCTATGCTATTTTTCTTCTCATAAAATGCAGGTTAACCCGCTGAATAACATTTGTGCAATATAAGTGGCATTGAGGTTAAAAATAATGTTTAATATGCATATATTTTTTTATAAAATCAATGTGATTTAGTCAATATTAGGAATATGTGTTTTACATCTGGAAGGTGGTATCTGTGGTCAGGTGCAATTTTTGAGTTTAAAAACAATAACATGACTTTCCCTGCTATTATTCTTTTCAAAATCAATTCTGGACAAGGAGCAATTTTTTAAAATCAATCTATACATCTGGTGCCACATTAAAATGTATTTTATGCAATTATCAAATGCTAAAAAGATTCACTCGCAACATCATTGCTTTTGCTCTTTCATGAGCTTACAAACAATCACTACTGAGTAGCCATTAGTTATAAGTAGAACTATAAGTAGAACTAGAAAAAAAAGAAAAAAATGCAATAATAGAAATCAGAAAAATAAGAATTTAAGTTATTATTATTCTATTGTTTTCAAATTATTCCTTATATCCTATGATAAAAAAGAGAAATAAGTTGTTAAATGAAAGATAACAAAACAAACTGTTTCAAAACATCCTACATCCTTTAATCATACTCTGTTAGTAACATAGCATTGGCAAATTATGTAGTATATGTATCACCACTGTTGAAGTAGAGAAAAACCTTCCTGTTGTGCAATATATAATAATATTGTCTAACAGAAGTGAACAAAGTTTTGTTCTTTTTTAAAATTATTTTGGATGGTTGAATACCATGTAGTCAACACAGTAATCTGTCATCAATGTAGACAGGGCCATGATTTCTAAGAATGAGGGTTGAATTTGGAGATATGGAGATTAGTGACAGCATTCTTGATATGTTAAATCTGAACAATTTTCAGTTGTTGTTTTTTTTTGAAGAAAAATGATTGAAAACTTATAAAAAAATCAGTGATATTATTTTTTTCCAAACAAATGTCAAGCCTGTATGCAGTTCATGCACTATGAGCTACCATTCCTCAACCTTCCTCAGTAAGAAGACTGCAATCCTTTGGTTGCTGAGGAAACACACCAGGGTATATAGTTTGAGATGATAGACATAATAGTCTGTCAGCTATATCCAATATCAAATCCCTGCTGATTTTTTATTGCTGGTTTTTGAATTTTATACTTCTAAAACTCAATAAGAAGTTATGTCCAACTTAAAAATGTCCACAGAAAAATGTCCACAGGTTAGTCAATAAGAGGCCAGAGATGGGGCAGAAGGAGAGAGAATAATAATCTGAAGAATTCTTTTTTATTCAATTGAAGAAAATTCC
The DNA here is from genome assembly GCF_001527695.2 of Protobothrops mucrosquamatus. Lineage (NCBI taxonomy): Eukaryota > Metazoa > Chordata > Lepidosauria > Squamata > Viperidae > Protobothrops > Protobothrops mucrosquamatus. The sequence goes on from NW_015387422.1 coordinate 314,729, forward strand.
ACTAGCTTTCTCGTGTCTCCCCTGGAAAAGTTTTATCAAAATTTTGGTTGGTCTAAATAAATGTTCATTGTTTGTAACAGAAAGAAATATTTGTTTATTTTAGAAAATAAAAGAACAGAGAATGTTGTTTGATTCTACATCCAGCATTTTGATATGCAGCTGAAAAGGTTTTAGAATACCTTAAAGTCATAGCAGTTTCTTTCTTGAGATTGTTCTGTAAAATAGGGGCTCCCAACCTGTCAGCAGCAGCCAGTGGTGAGTTTCAAATCCCTGAACAACTGGTTCTCTGCGTGGATGCAGGCCTGGGCCTCCGAGACTTAGAAAGGACTTCCGGAAGTGGCATCCCCGCACTTCCAGCGGGCCATTCTAGGCCTAGGAAGCCTCCTCCAGGCTTCCAAGGCCTAGAATGTTCTTTCGGAAGTGGCATCCCTGCACTTCCAGTGGGCCATTCTAGGCCTGGGAGGCCTCCTCCAGCCTCCCAGGCCTAGAACAGACTTCTGAAAGCAGTGTGCATTCAGCCAGTTCTCCGAACTCAACAAAATTTAGCTACTGGTTTGGCTGAATCCCATCATTAGTAGCGGCCCATTACCGGGCCATGGCCTATTCGCAACTGGGCCACAGGAGTAGTGGTCTGCCATGCACATGCCACACACAGCCCCACTCACATGAGCGGCGGGCACTAGCGCTTGTAGCTCCACTCGCATGAGCCTGCCCATCACACAAAACTATCCCTTCCCCCTCCCCTCCCATGCTGGGCTGCCAACCCAGAAAGGTTGGGGAATGCTGCTGTAAAAGATTCTGAAAGCTTACCAGCAACTCCAATTCTTTCTCATTTTCTTTGTCATCTTCATTACAGTCATCATTTTTTTCTTCTTCATTTTCTTTTCTGTGTTTATTTTCATTATCCACATGTGAATAAATGATTTGAGGGATGTCTGAATCTAAAAAAATGAATTATTGAATAATATTCACCTAGATGCTTTACAAAAATTATAACACAAACTACAGAAGGCTGAATTGATTGAGACTTTCTACCTGAGATTCTGGGATTAATCCAAATGTCTTTATCAGCCGTTGTCAATGTTTCCTCTTTACTATTAAATGAGAAAAAAAACCAAAGTGATAGTTATTAAAATCTTTTTCTGGATTTTTAAGCTAATTAATGTAGTATTTTGCATAAATTTAATTTTAAATAATAGTCTTCTCATCTGGCTTCATGTGTGATAATCTAATGTCACCGTAGGCAAATAATGACAGTAACCTAATCTTTCCATCTCCTTCCATAAATCTAATCTGGACTGAAAGGATCACAAGAAACTGGGTGCTCGCTATTTTGTGTGGCAAATCAGTCTAATTGATAAAACCCAAAATCATGATATCATTTTTTTTCACTTCAAGCACAAAGTCCAGAAGCAGTTTCCAAGTAAAAACAAGAGTACTTGTGTTTTTTTCTTTAATCAGCACAGTCAATTTGGCCATCTCTTCCATCAGTTTTTATAACCATTCGTCCATGGTAGGAATTGATGCATCCTTCCACTTTTGTGCATAGAACAGTCTTGCTGCCGTCACCATATATAAAATAAGAATTCCAATGTTTTTTTCCAGTTCTCTTTCTATTAGGCCCAGAAGGAAAGTTTCTGGTTTAATCTTCATGTTTACTTTAAGAATTTTTTCCATTAATATATGAATCCTACTCCAATATTTCTTTGCCTTATCACATGTCCACCATAAATGATAAAAAGTCCCTTCTTTACATTTACATTTCCAACATTTATTTGAAATACCTTTATACATTCTAGATAACTTATCTGGTGTTAAATACCAGCAATACATCATTTTATAGAAATTTTCTTTTAGGTTATAATTCAATGTGAATTTTAAAACTTTTTATCCACATATTCTCCCATTGTTCAATCATCACATTATATCCAAAATTCCTTGCCCACTGAATCATACATGTTCATTTTCCAAGTTCACTTTTAATAACATTTTATAGACCTTGGCAATTATATGATCATCATTACCACATAGTAGGATTTCCAATTCATTTTTAACGAACTCAAAACCATAGCCTTTTCTGTCTAATTTAAATCTTTCCTTCATTTGTTGATATGTAAACCAGTGACAAGGGTAACCTTCTAATTCTAATTCTTCCCTAGACTTGAGGATGGGGTCTCCAGAATTGAAAGATACTATTTTATCATATGTCCACCAGTCCAGTTTCACCATTTCTTTACTAAAAAAAGCTTCTTGGGGAGGGGGACACCCATAGGGGCAATTTCATAAAAAACCTTGTTTTATATTTATTCCAAACTCTTAATATGGCATGTCTAATAAAGTGATTATTAAAATCAACATTTACTTTAACTTTATCGTACCATAAATACTCATGCCATCCAAATCTTAAATCATGGCCTTCCAAACCGAGCAGCCTCTTATTCTGAAGGTTCACCCACTCTTTTAACCAAACCAAACAGCATGCATCAAAATACAATTTCAAATCTGGTAAACCCAGACCCCCTCTTTCCTTGGCATCTTGCAAAAACGTATATTTGATTGTTGGTTTCTTTCCTTGACATATGAATTTAGAGATATCCCTCTGCCACTGTTTAAATGGAATGTCCGTTGCAAGTATTGGTATTGTCTGGAACAGAAATAGCATCTTTGGTAAAGCATTCATTTTAATTACTGAAATTCTGCCCAGTAATGGTAAATGTAATTTGTCCTATCTCTGTAAATCCTTTTTTATATCATTCCAAAGAGGTACATAATTATTTTGAAACAATTTTGTGTTTGTATTTGTTAGCATAACCCCCAAATATCTCACCTTTTTCTCAACCTTGAAACCAGACCTTTTGTTCAATATATCACCATCCTGGGAGGACATATTCTTGATCAACATTGTTGTTTTCTGTTTATTTATTTTAAAACCTGCTAGAACCCCAAACTCATTTAATTTTCTCAACATATATTCTATCTTATTTTTGGGGTCCTGTAGGAATATAACCAAGTCATCAGCAAATGCCCTCAATTTGTAAACTTTCTTGATATTTATACCCATTATTCTCTGATCTTGTCTAATGTCTCTATTCAAAACTTCCAACACCAGAATAAACAACAAGGGAGACAAGAGGCATCCTTGTCTCATACCCTTTTGAATGTCGCATGGATCAGTTAAATCACCATTAATAACAATTTTTGCTTGCTGCGACGTGTAAATAGTTTTAACTACTTGAATTAAGCTCTCTCCAAAGTCCACTTCTTCCAGAACTTTAAACATGAAAGCCGAATTTAAATTGTCAAAGGCCTTCTCTGCATCTAGGAATATTAAAGCTGTTTCTCATTGTGGTATTGTAAGTATTCAGTGGTATTCAGAACAGTCCTCACATTATCCCTTAACTGTCTTTGGCAGAAAGCCAAATTGGTCTTCATGAAAAATCTTCATGTAAAATCTTCTTTATAGTCTTTCTGCCAAAATTGCAGCAAAGAGTTTATAGTCATTGTTCAGTAGTGAAATTGGTCTATAAATCTTTGTCTTTGTAGGATCTTGATCCTCCTTCAGTAATAACACAATATTGGCTTCTTTCCATGTTTGGGGTATCCTTCCCTCCTGAAGTATATCATTCATTATGTCTTTTAGTGGCTGTAGAAATTTCTCCTCGAAGCACTTATAGCAGGCATGTCAAACTGCTGGCCTATGGGCCAAATGGATCACAACGAAACTGCGCCCACCCCATTGCCGGCAATGGGGAAAAAGTCGCGATACGTCGCGCGACGTCACTTGACGTCGCGAATTTGACATGCCTGACTTATAGTATAGACTTGTAAGGCCATCTGGTCCTGGAGCTTTACCTGTTTCATTTTTTAATAGCTTCTGATATTTCGAAGACTTATTAGGTCATTCACAAGTTGCCTCTGGGAGTGTGATAACTTAGATAACCTTTGTCTTAAAAGATATTAATCTATTTTAGACCTATCTAACTCCTGTTTTTTATACAAGTTAGAATAAAAATTATGGAAAGTCTTTTTAACAAGTTCATTATCAGTTATTACCTTATCCCCTTCACAAATTTTCTCACTCATACACTTTTCCCTTTCGTTCCTTAATTTATATGCCAACCATCTCCCTGGTTTATTTGCAAATTCAAAATGTCTTTGTTTCACATACCGTATATACTCGAGTATAAGTCGACCCGACTATAAGCCGAGGGACCTATTTTTCGGCAAAGAACTGGGAAAAATTGGTGACTCGAGTATAAGCCGAGGGG
>NW_015387422.1:319951-322678 GCF_001527695.2 Protobothrops mucrosquamatus
GGTGCTCGGATATTGTAAGTCCACAAAGAACTGGGGAAAAATATTGACTCGAGTATAAGCCTAGGGGGGCATTTTTCAGCCCCAAAAATGGGCTGAAAAACTTGGCTTATACTCGAGTATATACGGTACTTCATTTTTGTTTCTATTACTTGAACTGTTAATATAGACAGTTGTTGCTGTAACAATTTAATTTGATATGAAAATTTTACCTCCGTAGGTGTCTTTTGCAACTTAATTTCTTTCTGTCTAATCTCATCTAATATTTTTTGCATCTTTTCCAGGGATTTTTTCTTCTTTAGACAATTATACTGTATAAAATAACCCCTCATAACAGCCTTGCTTGCATCCCACACAGTTGTTAAAGCTGTTTTCCTACCTAAACTATCAAAATATCTTTTAATATCTTTTTAAAATCTTTCACAGTCACCTCCATTTAGTCTCCATCTATAATTCAACCTCTTTCCTCTAAGTACCAAAATTATGATCAGAGAAGGATTTAGGTAAAATATCACTTTTAAAATTTTATTTGCAAGGTTTTTAGAAATCTAAATCATGTCAATCCTTGAAAAGGATTTATGTCTCTCTGAAAAAAAGTATATTCTCTAGCTGAACCATTTTTATATCTCCACAAGTCTATTAGTACTAAGTTATCCATCATGTCGAAGAAAATCTTCAGTAGTTTACCCTGGGAGGGTTTAATCCCCTTAGATCAGGGGTCAGCAACCTGAAACACTGAAAGAGCCACTTGGACCCGTTTCCCTCACAAAAGAAAAAACTGGGAGCCGCATAATGTGCACGCGCATACGTGCGCGCATACAGAACAGGGGGCTTGATTAAAGAGTGGAGCCTAAGGCGAGACATGCACTGGTCCTGCCCCCATCCAGCTCCGTCCTGGCTTCTCCTCCCCTCGGAAAAGACTGCTCTCCCCCCACCCCGCACTCTCCCTTTCTGGGACTTTCTTCTTTCCACCTTTTGGCGTGAAGGTTCCCAGGGAGCAGAGGAGGAGGCCAAGGGGAGAAAGAGCTGCTGTGGCAAATCTTCCAAAGTGGCAGCAGACGGCCGCTCAAGCTCACCTATCTCAGCCTGCTGCGGGAGGCTGGAGTTGAGGCTTCTGGCTTGCTCTGGGAGGGGTGCTTGGAAAAGAGAGGATGGGAAGCAGAAAGTGGGAGAAAGGATGCCTTCCAGCTCTCTGGGGTTCTTTCGCTGGAAGGGCGAGGAAGCAGCAGTTATCTCCGTGGGAGGTGGGAGCAGGCGGCCTCTCCTTCAGGCTCCACCAAGTGACTCTGGGAGCAAAGTGAGGTCCGAGTCCCCGGAATGTCAACTTTGCGAAATAGGGAGGTGGCGGTGGGATTAAAATAAAACGTGGGGGGGAGGAGGTTGAGGAAACCCAGCAGACGCCTCTATCAGAGGGTGAGCAAGAAAGGCAAGATCGGGGAGAGAGCGGGGAGCAGGCAGCTGCTCCCCGCTCTCAGAAATCACCGTGGCAGGCAGGGACAGCGAGGAGCAACCAGGATTGGAGGAGCAGAAGTCAACACTGCCAAAGAGGAGGAAGGAAAGTGTTGTGTCCTGAGCCTGCAAGAGGCAGGCTCAGGACGTTGCAAGAGTCCCGGGCATTTGCAGAAGCTGCCTGGGACCAGACTGAGCGGCGCCAGCCTTGTGCGCATGCGCAAGGCGGGAAAAGCCCGCCTCATGATTGGTTGAACTTGCCCGGGGATCAGAGGGTATAAATAGAGGCCTGCGTGCCTCTGCTCGGGTTGTTCGTAGAGTGGAGCAAACAATAAAGACTTGTTGGAGATGATTCGTTTCAAGCGCCATTATTCCCAGGACTTAACACTGGCGACGAAGGTGGGATACAGTCTCTACAGCTAAGAAAAGCTAGAAGACTCACCCGAAGAAGTCCGGGAAAGAAATGGCGTGGAAGTTAGCGTTATCCTGCCAGTACGAAATCGCTGGAGGGTGCGTGCAACTGAAGAAGAAGAAACTTGACCATCGATCATGGCTAAAGTCGGGCGTTTAGAAGAATTCGACGTCTCTCACCCCGAGAGGTGGGAATCTTACGTGGCAAGAGTCGAGACGTATTTTCGCATAAACCAGGTTCAAGAGGAAGGCTTAAAGGCTGCCACATTGTTGTGCGTTTGTGGGCAAGATGCCTTTGAGATCACCGAGAGCTTAATCTCCCCAGACTCGTTGGAAACGGTATCGTACTCCGACCTCAAGAAAACCTTAAAGGAGACCATGTTAACTTGGAGTAGGGATTTTGGTTTTAGTATTGACCTACATATTTGGCAAGAACTGTGGGAAAGAAATAGGAAACTCACCTTAGCTACCTCATATAAGGAAAATCTTTACAAGATGTTCTACAGATGGCATTTCCCACCCGTAAGGTTAGCTAAAATGTGTTTGAACATCTTACCCCTATGCTGGAAATGTAAAACGGCAATAGGATCATATTACCATATGTGGTGGGAATGCCCAAAGACTCGCGAGTACTGGAACAGGATACGAAACTGGCTGAGGGATATACTAACACTGGACTTAGAGTTAAAACCTGAACTCTTCTTGCTGGGAATAACAACAGAAAAATATGATAAGGGAACAATCTACCTGTTGCTACATATCTTGACAGCAGCCAGGCTTGCCTTTGCGCAAAAATGGAAGAGTAAGGAAATTCCCACAGAGGAAGAGTTAATACATAAAATATTAGCATGTGCAGAAATGGACAGGCTC
>NW_015387422.1:324998-326324 GCF_001527695.2 Protobothrops mucrosquamatus
AAAACAGGGTGGGGTTCTGTGCAACACGCCGGAACATTTTAAGAATAGGCACACACAAACCCCTTAAAAAGAAACTAACACTTAAAGTGAAATTGCAGGGAATTCCATTATCGATGGAACTTGACACAGGGTCTGCCCTATCCATAATTTCCCTCAATACATTTCACAAAATCTGCAGCAGCAGTGGCCAGAAAGTTTCGTAAAGGCCCTCTAATGTAATCCTTACGGATTTCCAAAATTCTAAAGTGTGCGTTAAGGGGGAGGCCACCCTTAGTGTACAGTACAAGAATTTTGCAGGCCCCCTAGACGTGTTGGTTGTAGGGGGTGAACGAACGAGTCTCATCGGACTCGATTGGTTTGAGGCCTTGGGAATTCAAGTAACTGGACTGAATAAATTGCAAACACAGACCCTTGCTGACGTATGCAAGGAGTTTGCAGATGTGTTCAGCTCTGAACTAGGGTCCTACACGGGACCTCCTGTTTCACTTAAGTTGGATCCAACGGTACAGCCCATCAGGGTTAAGCCTAGGAGGGTACCATTCGCTCTTAAGAGCAAGATTGACGCTGAGCTGGACAAGTTGCTCCAGCAAGGTATTCTAGAGCCTGTAGATTCCAGCCTGTGGGAAACCCCCATTGTAATGCCTTTAAAGGCAAACGGGGACATCCGGATTTGTGCTGACTACAAATGCACTCTAAACAAGGCCCTACAGCAACATGCTTATCCTGTGCCTGTAGTGAGCCACATTTTAGCTTCCCTTAAGGAAGGAAAATTTTTTCCTAAGCTTGATTTGGCTCAGGCATATCAACAGCTGCCTGTTGATGATGCTGCAGCTGAGGCCCAAACTATTGTCACCCATCGTGGGGCGTTCAGGGTGAAGAGGTTACAGTTTGGGGTGAATGTTGCTCCTGGCATTTTTCAAAGTGTAATGGAAAACACCCTGAGGGGTATTCCTGGTGTATGTCCTTACTTTGATGATGTTCTCATCGCAGGTGACTCTCCACAAGTGCTGGCTGAGCGGTTAAAGGCCGTTTTGCTTCGTTTCCGGAAGGCAGGTCTTAAACTAAAACAGGACAAATGTAAGATTAGTGTTCAATCCACTGAGTTCTTAGGTTTTAAGATAGATGCATAGGGTATTCACCCATCTGATGCTAAGCTCAAAGCTATTCAGAAGGCTCCAAGCCCCAAGTCTAAGGGCGAATTGCAAGCCTTCTTGGGTTTGTTGAATTTCTATCATGCTTTTCTACCTCACAAAGCTGCTATTGCTGAACCATTGCACAGACTCCTTGACAAGAATGCGTGTTGGCGCTGGACCAAGGTCCATGAGG
>NW_015387422.1:327516-334914 GCF_001527695.2 Protobothrops mucrosquamatus
GTCCCTGCCAGACGGCCGCGTGCTTCGCCGCCACATCGATCAATTACGTGTGAGGCGGGACGCGCCTATGGTTCCTTCTCAGTCTCCTCTGGGGGGGAGGAGGAATGGGAAATGCATTCTGGGATTCAAAATCAACAGCCTACGTTGGCTGTGGGAAGGGAAACGGGTACTCAACACCCAACTTCCACAGGTGCTTCAGGTAGCAGTTCGTGGGAAAGGGAGTACATAGACACCCCCATACACACTCCAGCCTGGGAGTCCCACCGGTGGCAGACTAATTATCCACCCCTATCAAGCAATACTCCAGACACGGAGAATACCTGGGAGCATACTCACAACTCACAACATGCAAGAGAGCAGGCAATACAAAGGGGGAACATGTCCCTTGCTGAAAGGGCTCAGAGGAGGATGTCCTCACGCATCAGGGCTAACAGGGAGGCATCCCTAGTCCCTAGCACTACAGAAACGAGCCAGGAATCCCACCTTCCTTCAGGAAACACGGGAATGAACTCACAGGGGTTAGATAACTCCAGTGAGGGCTGGTCAACCAGGTTTAACGACCAACAGGGCCTGGACTGCTTAATTACAGGAGACGGGCTGGAAAGCCAAGCTGAAGTCACTGGTCATTCACAGGGCACTTCACCTAGAGCAAGCGGCCACGGGAATAACAATACAAACTCTCCAGGTCTGAGAAGGTCACTCAGGGCAAGAGGCCCTCCCAAATACCTAGCCGATTACGTAAGGTGAACAGGTACATAGCAAGAGCTTACTGAATGTGCTGGCGGGTTGTATTTAAATAAAACAAGGTCGGGGGGGTCACTGGATCTGGTTCAAAGGAACAGTCCCACACCTTATACATTGTGTTACTTTATTTCATTATTAATTATATTACCATCTATAGGATGGCGTCCATGTGGGCGCAATCTTATTTCATCCAGGGGGAAGGGGTGTTGTGTCCCGAGCCTGCAAGAGGCAGGCTCGGGATGTTGCAAGAGTCCCGGGCATTTGCAGAAGCTGCCCGGGACCAGACTGAGCGGCGCCAGCCTTGTGCGCATGCGCAAGGCGGGAAAAGCCCGCCTCATGATTGGTTGAACTTGCCCGGGGATCAGAGGATATAAATAGAGGCCTGCGTGCCTCTGCTTGGGTTGTTCGTAGAGTGGAGCAAACAATAAAGACTTGTTGGAGATGATTCATTTCAAGTGCCATTATTCCCAGGACTTAACAGAAAGGAAAAGTGGGGGTCTTTAATAGTCACGGCCACTTTCCCCCTTTTTTTTCCAGACATCCACGTGTGTATGCGTGTCAGGTTTGGAAGTCTCCATTTAAGTCTGTGCGTGTGCACAGACATAGGCTGACTCCTCCTCATCTCCTGCCCTTGCTGCATCTCCTGTGGAGATGCATTTGTGTCTCTGTGTCTCTCTTGGCCACTCAAAGCCATCCCACAGCTCAATCCTTGAAGCAGTTTCAATTGGCCATTGCCAAGCGTCCCCATGGAAGTCAATGGACAGTCCAGTGGCACACGTCCTGGACTGTCAGCGTTGCCATGGGATCAACTCCTGCAGTGCCAGCTAATGCGGCATGCTCCTGGTGACCCTCGAACCACGCTGGCTTCCTCCCATGGATCTCCCTCCCCGGCATGACCTATCAAAGGAAGCGGGAATGGCTGTAGCCAGGACACGCTTACCTGGCCAGAGTACTTTTGCTCAACCTGGGCAGGACGTGGAGCAAATAGAGGCTTTTGCTGAATCGGCAAGCGGGGGGCCTGCCTCAGGCACGGTGGGGCTGCTGGAGGCTGAGGCCCCTGAAGGCGCAGACCAGGCTATCTTCCATAGTGGCGGGACAGTGACTGCGGGAGCAACAGCCTGCCCATCTCCGCAGGCGGCGGAGCCATCTGATGCTGTTTACATGGCCGTTCGTCCGCATGACTGAGATAGGCAGCGGCCCCAACTTTGCTCTGGGGAAATGAGAGCGGAGCGGGGCAGCACTGCCTATCTGGGCAAAAGTACTCTGGAGGTTTTTAAGAAGAGACTGGACAGTCACCTGTCTGAGATGATATAGGTTCTCCTGCTTGAGCAGAAGGCTGGACTAGAAGACCTCCAAGGTCCTTTCCAGCTCTATTCTATTCTATTGAAAACATTTCAATATTCTAGCGTGAATTGCAGCAATAAAGATGAACATGTTGGTAATTCAAAAACAGGCATAAGAGGCAAAAAGGAAGGAAGGAAGGAAGGAAGGAAGGAAGGAAGGAAGGAAGGAAGGAAGGAAGGAAGGAAGGAAGGAACCTTGGTTCCAAAATTACATTTGGTTGTAATTTAGATATCAGTGATATATAACAAGTGTCATCAGATACTCAATCACTACTTACCATTTGCATATTCCTTCTATTTAGTGATTGATACAAAATAGGAGATTATATTATAGGCAGGCTCAAATTGACTGAGATTTGTAAATAAAATGTTCTAATTTGGCTACACAGTGTTCACCTCTAGTCCTATAGTTCACTTCAGGAGGAACATTTCCTTCAAGAGGCCTATCAAAATGAACTTAAATGTGATTTAGCTTTAGCAGACATGTCTGGTGATGGTCTCCTATATATTTACATTCTGTCTTCTCTTACTTGTTTTTTTACTATTCTGGTCTTAAAATCAATTAGGCATTTTTCATTTTTTTTAATTCAAATATTTTGTAGGCAACGTGATGTTATTCACCAAAAGTAATCAGCAACAGTTTGTTAATTTATACTTAGCTAAAATAGCCTGCATGTGGGTCTAGGTCACAGGTGTCAAACTCGCCATGTGATGTGACGTGTCGTGATGTATTGCGACTCTTTTTGCATTGCCGGCAATAGGGTGGGCATGGCTTCGGTATGATGAAACTGGCTCGCGGGCCGGCAGTTTGACACCCCTGGTCTAAATTGTCACAAACTTTTTATTTATAATCCTATTTTATCTCATTTCTATAATATATAGTAAAATAATCTTTGACAAATACAGTATTTATTTAAACAGTCCCTCTGATGTTTCAATAACATCTTTGCAGACACACAATATGTGAAACTCAAAATATTATATATTTCCATGATTTATCTCACAAAACTTCATTTTGATTTAATATCCTAAGTTCATAAATTCATTTCAGTTAATACAGTGTACTTGTTTTAAAATCAAATAAATGAGTGTGCTTGTTTTAAAATAGCAATAGCACTTAGACATATACCTCTTCTCAGTGCTTTACAGCCCTAAGTGCAGGGGTGGGATTCAAATATGTGAACAACCGGTTCTCTGTGTGGGTGCTGCTTCTGGAAGTCCATTCTGGGCCTGGGCAACAAAAAATTAGTTACCGGTTCTGCTGAAGTGGTGCGAACCGGCTGAATCCTATCACTGCCTAAGTGGTTTACAGAATCAGCATATTGTCCCCAACAATCTGGGTCTTCATTTTACTGAGCTTGGAAGAAACTTGAGCCAGTGAGAATTGAATTGCTGGCAGTTAGCAAAATTAACCTGTGTCCTAACCATTGCACCATCACAGTTGAAATAAATGAGACTGTCTTTTCTACATATTTAGATTTATATATTATTGTTCTATAGGTTTCCTGGGCTTAAAGTTATATAAATACGGTAATCACTTAGGAGAAAATAATATCCTGCTTAGTAACTCTGATCCAGAGAAAATATTAATTGTGAAAATTCAATAGCTTTAGATTGAGGGGACTCCACCTAAAGAATCAGAAACTAGCACCAAACTTTTCAGTCACAATTAATGTAAGCTTCTGGTCATGACTCTCTGCTAATCTGTTTTAGGATGTTGTGAGATTGCAGTTTTTTCTGTCATATGTGAAATGGTAGGATTGATCCTAAGAAATACTTTGTGCAAACAAAATAAAATAAAACCAGCATCCTGTGTATTTTAAAAAAAAATGCTTAATGCTTTTCGAAAGCAAGCCTTGGAGGTTGTGGGGGCCTGGATGGGGAACAATATACTTCATCTGAACCTTGGTAAGATGCAGTGGCTATGGGAATTTATAATCTTTGGATCTTAATTGGGAATCTAGCACTGGGGAGACATAATCTTAAAGAATAACAAGCTCCACCAGAAGCCATGCTATACTATTACATACAAATATTCTCAGGCATAAAAGAAGTAGATTAGGATATGTAATCATAAAGTTGGAAATTAAGGTTTGTTCATGTCTGGAAGTTTGGCCTTATTCTTAGGCAGATGTTTCATGTATATCAAGTGACTGCCAGTTCTCATAACTATTTTAGTGTATATGTTGAAATGTTTTAGAATTTTGCTGTGGGTGACAAGGTCATCAACCAGGCTTTGTTAAGTCTCTTACCCAGTTTAATTGAATTTTATTATTTCTTCATTTAATTTATTTATATGCACTTCTCAGACTGAAGCATCTCAAAGCAATTAACAGTAAATACAGCATAACATACATAATGAAAAATGGATTAAAATAAATAAATATTTTATTTGCTGCATTTAATATAAAATATTATTAAAACTTTCATTAAAAATGAGATGGAGAAAATATACATCCCGAGCTGATAAAATAGTGGACTTGTGTATCCATCGTAGAGAATGCCTGCTAGAAAATAACAATCAGATAGCACTTGGCAATTCACATATATAGCAGGCAGTCTAATTAGTGTCTTGAGTTGAGGGTTATTGAGGAATTTGTATGTTATAGCCAAAACCTTGAGGCTAAGTTGGTAGCTAGTTGGTAGTCACTATAGTTGCTTCCATAAAGATGTAGCATGTACATATTCAATAACCTGGTTGCCCAAGTAACTGCCCCAGTCTGCTCCAGTTGCAGTCTCTTGACTTAAAGGAAAGATAGCCTCACACAAAGTTCATTACAGTAACCCAAACATGAAATTATTAATGCACAAACAACTGCAGCTAGGCTATCCCTGTTCAGAAAGGGGTACAACTGGTATATCAACCATATTTGAGAGCCAATTTGATGTTGTGGCTAAGATGCTGGGTTAGAAAACAGGAGCCTGAGAGTTCTAGTCTTCCCTTAGACATGAAAGAAAGAAAGAAAGAAAGAAAGAAAGAAAGAAAGAAAGAAAGAAAGAAAGAAAGAAAGAAAGAAAGAAAGAAAGAAAGAAAGAAAGAGGACATTGGATTTCCTTGGGCTTTCAGTAGTAATGATAACTCTAAAAGTGTCCTCTCAAAAACATATAGCATTTTTTTGTTAGGAAATATAACTTATTTAGCACAGGAAAATTCTCCAAACCCAAACCCAGGAATAAATATATTGCTTCATAAAGCATCTATCTATCTATCTATCTATCTATCTATCTATCTATCTATCTATCTATCTATCTATCTATCTATCTATCTATCTATCTATCTATCTATCTATCTATCATCTAGCTAGCTAGCATGGATGTACAAAGTCTAACACCTCTGTTAAAGTGCCAGGTTTCTGAGATGTAAAAAAACAGATCAAGATAAATCACTGCAGAATTTTTTCTACCTTTCACATGACACATAAGCTGTATAATTCAATTGAAAAATAACTCAAACATTTTAGAGGAAAAAATAACAATTAAAAAAAATCTACAATAATATGTTTCATTACTGAGCACACTCCCTTATAAGTAGGGGTGTGACTTTGTTCAGAATTAACCAACTACAATCAAACTGATCTTAAATAATAGTCAGGTTCCACCTGTCATCAAAGTGACTCTCACCAAATCTATATAAAGTTCAGCTGTTCTAGTAGGACTTTTCTGACATTTACTTACAGCAAAAGCCATGGTATACAAAGCATAAAAGAGACCTCATTGTTGGAAGGTATCAGTCAGAAGAAGGGTACAAAAAAAAAATCCAAGGCATTGGCTGTACCATGGAACACAATCATGTTAGTCATCAACAAGTGGAGAAAATAAGGTACAGAAGCGACATTACCAAGATGTCCCTCCAAAATTGATGAAAAAACAAGAAAATTAGTCTGACAGGCTGCCAGCAACAATTAAAGGAGCTGCAGGAATTTCTGGCAAGTACTAGTTGTGTACTATAGGTGACAACAAGCTGCCATATTCTTTGTATGGGTTGTGGAATAGAGTGACAAGATAGAAGCCTTTTCTTACAAAAATAAAATAAAATAAAATCCAAGCCTGGCTACATTTGCAAAAACCTAGATCAAGTCTTACAAAAGCATGTGGGAAATGTGTTGTGGTGTGATGAGACCAAGGTTGAACTTTTTGGACATAATTCCAAAAAGCATATTTGGCGTAAAAAACACACTGTGCATCATCAAAAATACACCGTACCAGCAGTGAAGCATGGTGGTGGCAGCATTATGCTTTGGGGCTGCTTTTCTTCAGCTGGAACTGGGGCTTTAGTCAAGGTGGAGGGAATTATGAACATTCCAAATATCATTCAATTTTGGAACAAAATCTTCAGGCTTCTGCTAAAATGCTGAAGATGAAGAGGAATTTCACTTTTCAGCATGACAATAACCCAAAGCATACCTCCAAATCAATAAAACAATCGCTTCACCTGAAGAAGATCAAAGTTTTAGAATGGCCCAGCTAGAGTCCAGATCTGAATCCCATTGAGAATCTGTGGGGTGACCTGAAGAGGTCTGTGCACAGGAGATCTGACAGATTTGTAACACTTTTGCAAGGAAGAGTGGGCAAAGATTCCTAAGGCAAGATGTTCCATGCTGATAGGCTCCTATTCTAAAAGACTGAATGATACCATAAAAAACAAAAGGTGCTTCAACAAACTATAAGTTTAAGGTAACATAGGACAAACAGAGAGAAGACTAGCAGACTGCATCCATGAACACCAACTAGCAGTCAGAAGATATGATGAAAACTGCTTAATTTCACAACACATGGACAGACTTATCCATAGTTTCAACTGGGAAACTGTGACCATCCTAGACCAAGCCAAGTCCAAAACTACTAGAAAATTTCCAAAAGCCTGGCACTTTGATAAATCAGCCATCACATAGACATAAACAACATCTATATATCTTTCAAAAGAGACAATTGAGACAAAAAGGGAACAAAAAGACCAGAACACCTCCTCACCAGCAATCAATGCCAACAGTGATTAACAGAGCAGAGATTAAAACCATGATTAACATTAGATCAACAACCAAGAAGCAAACAATACCCCAATCAAGGAACTACCAAACAAGCTTAATGGTAAACACTCAACCAAAGAACTGTTAAGACCAGGGCTTTTTTTCTCGGAGAAAAGGTGGCGGAACTCAAACCTGGCCACGCCCTCATCAAACCCTAGGACCGCCCCTTTAGAGAACAGGAATGCAAGTAAAATTTGGGAGGGGCTATTTCCGGTGTGGGAGGGGCTATTTCCGGTGCGGCCGGCCCGGAAAAAGGTGCCGGAACGCGGTTCCGCCGCGTTCCG
>NW_015387422.1:335014-345683 GCF_001527695.2 Protobothrops mucrosquamatus
ACCATTCCCACCATCACTTGACAGGTCATGCCACTAGAATATAAAATGAGAGCAAACCCCATTCCCTACTAGCACTGATGAAGTTACATGGTTCAGTTAATGAAACATCTGCAAGAAAAACAACCAAGGTCAGAAAGGACCAAGGATCCTTCTTTCAAACTTGAGCTACAAATAATCTCCTCTGTCAACAATCTCTACTGTTGAACAGTCATAACATTTTTCTCTCATTTCTGGCAGGTGTCTTCAGTTATACAGCAGCTCCTGTATTTCTCAGCCAACCTGCTATTGGGTATACTGAAATGATCAAGAATTAAGAAGATCTATAGCTCACTACTTCTAAATCAACTGTTAAATCTTTTGTTTCCATCCATTGAACAAACAGAAAGAAACACAGAAGTCATATATTACAATCTGCCATCTTAATTTCTTTTCTATGGTTGTGACTTACTCCTGTATAAGGTATGAAAAGAACAGAATATATGATACAGAGCACTCAAAAATATGTATGACAGATTACACAGGAGAGAAATAAGAGACCGGTAGAGAATACTCACTATATTTTTGACCTGTGTCATTTCCACATACATTCAATCACTCATAAATCATTTCTGTTTTAGTGCATAAAATATTACTGTGACAATCTGCTGGGTCACCAAGACATACAGTAAGCCCTTTGGTTGATAAATTAAGCCTCAGCCTCTCCAGTCTAGTAACTATAACAATTATAGTCAATGAAGTCCAAATAAGCAATTCAAAGAAATAACATACAAAGGCCATGATTTCTAATAATCTTATTAATGTTACATTCACATATAGTTTAATAACTGGTTTACCTATCATGTTGTACAACAATGTAGCTGTCCATGTTTTCACATTCCTCTAATAGTAATTATTGAAGAGCATTAGGAATCATTATTGTTTATATCTGCTGGTAAAGTCAAAGCTGCTGGAGACATGACTTGCTGTATAATAAATTGATATTCAAATTCATTTATACTAGAAAGTTTACCAAAGTGCAATAGAAGATTAATATGTCAATTAAATCATTTTTCCTGTGATTAAGATAAACTTGCTTTACCCCTCAGCTATAACACAACATTGTTTCTGTCCAGCAGTAATATATTCTTTGCTAAATTTCTATTACAGAAAGCAAGATTGATTTATTATTATCCTGATTGTATAATAAAATGGAGATATAGGGCACTGGATTGATCAATTCAGCTAGTTTACATTGCCATCAATCCACACAGTTTGTGCTGTCAAACCAGGCTTATTTTGTTCTTGTTCTGCTCAGGTCCAGCCCTTCAGCTTTTATAATTTTTTTCATTTGGATTTTACTTAATATTCTAAAAATTGAATGTTCAGCAATGCAATATCTATAGTAAAACTGAAGAGTATTGCAGTCTAAATAGACTTTTAAATTGTATACTATTTCTTATGCTTATAATTGTATTGATTACAGCTATTCCAGTACAGAAAGACCACCTGAAGAGACTAGAAGCATTTGAAATGTGGATTTACAGGCGGTTGTTACGTATAAGCTGGGTTGACAAGATCAGAAATGAGGAGGTGATAAGCCGCCTGGGAAAGCCAAGGGAAATCATCAAAACAATTAAAAAACAAAAATTTGAATATTTCGGACATGTGATGCGACACCCAGAAAAATATGGCATACTCCATTTAATCCTCCAGGGAAAGATTGAAGGCAAACGAGGTCCAGGCAGAAGAAGAACATTGTGGCTTCAAAATCTAAGGAATTGATTTGGACAAAACTCAGCAGCACTTTTTCGTGCGGCTGCTGATAAAAACATGATCGCCAACATGATCGCCAGTGTCCGATAACAGATATGGCACAAGAAGAAGATTCCAGTACATGTAATTGGGAAGAGAAGGAGCTACAGATAATAAAGGTATGTAATGATTTTTAAAAAGAACACATTAGAAAATACTCCCCTATGTGGTAAGACTAAAGTATTTCACAAAAAGTTAGAATATTGCATTTTTGATTTTTTTTTTTAAATTTCAGTTTCCTGCAGTAGTAAACCATTTTTCATAATTTTCTGTTTCCAAATCTCAACCTCCAAGGCAACAAATCAAATGTAAAATTCTATTTAGCTGAACAATTAAAACAGAACAAGACAATATTAAAAAAATAACTTCCTTTGGATATATATTTCATTGGATACTTGCTATTAGCACATCAGATTTATCCTTTTTTTGATACTGCTGATAAATATTGTAAAGTTTGTCCAGATGCATATGTTTAGTACTAGGCTTTAGATCTGAAGGAAAAAATCTGATGGTGGGCATGCACATAGTACATGTTTACACCTCTTTAAAGCAGCAACATCTTTGCAACAGCACATTCCCTAGGAAAAAATGCATTGAATTTAAAGAGCAGCAATGTGCTATATGTGCACCCTCACATGCTTTGAAATATGTTTCTGCGTTGAAAGCCAAAGACTGCACAGCTGTATTTAGAAATCCTTCAGATTGCCAAATACTGCTTAAAACTTTAGAGATGAGAACCTTTGAATCAGGCTCTGAAAAAATACCCTATAAATAAATAGCCTATATACCACAAACCAGACAATAAACCTTGCTGTTGCTTTTTTCTAAGCTGTGTTTCTGAGCATTCTTCAAGAGCAGCCCCAAATAACTAATATTGCAACAATGGAAATTGATAGCCACAGTCATAGATGATTCTTGTTAATTTGATCATCATCCAGGAAAAAGCATAATCAAAGCAAGACTTAATACAATAATTTCTGGGCATAGCTGTCAACTGATCCATGAGGACTCAGCTGACACATGAATGGACTTCAACTAAACAATGGATTTGATAGTTCAGAAAGTGTACTATCCCATCCAGAACAGATTGTACTTGTAATCCTAGATTTGTTTATTTACAAGATATTGACTCTGTCTTATTTTAATACATTTCAATTTCTTAGCCCACTTTCATTCTGTCACTATGTCCAGACCATGAGGGATCATCTCATTTTTCCTTTGTTAACTGTTGATTATAAGATACAGAGGTGCATCTGTCATCAGTGTATTAATGAAATCAATACCAACTATCCCAGAAACATAGTTGATATAAAGTTTATAAAACCCTAACTACAGTGGTGGGATTCAAATATGTGAACAACCAATTCTCTGTGTGGATGCCACTTCCAGAAGTCCATTCTGGGCCTGGGCAACAAAAAATTAGCTACCAGTTCTGCCGAAGTGGTGCGAACTGGCTGAATCCCACCACTGCCTAACTATAAGATATAAAACTAAGGAATTGCAAAGGCTATTTCTATCTTCAAATTCCAATCAGAAAATCTTTAAATAATCAGCTTCATCTAAGAAACCCTAGACCTGCACTCATTTGTTCTGTTATTTTAAAGAGGAAAATTGAAAACTGGCCAATACTAGTTTATTCATTTTATTAAATAGTTAATGTTCAATAACGTTTTCTAAATAAAATGAAATGCATACATTTTATTGTATAAATGGTATGAATCATAATAAAGATTCCTTAAACTGAATGTGACTAATGAATTTCTTAGCAATCTTTCAGAAATGGTTTTCCTCTGCTACTTTGTGGTGGGATTACTGGATTTCCCAATCTAGCCCACAGTCCTAGGAAGTCTTTGAAATCCTCTATCTACATGCTTCTCAGATTTCACACCCTAGTTTTTTCCCCAAAATTAGTCAAATTGGCAAAGGACTGACAGCTGAAACTAAGCCCATACTCATACCTAGCTCTTACCAGCCAAAATAGACACAGCTCATCAAAGAGTGTATACCTATGGCTTTGTTTCTTGTCCATATTCTTTGGCTGAATTATAAGAAACTTATCTACCCCAACTTGACAGTTGGCTGCCACAATCACTACCCTCCAACATTGGTGGTCTTGGCTACTAGAGTCAAGATTGAAGAGGGATCGCTAAACAGCTAATCATTATTTTTCTTCTATGGATATTAGATCTGTGCTAAATCCAAATAAATCAGAAAAGATTAAATATGTTTTTGCAGTGTTCCTGGTAAAAGTTCTCTTATCTCTTAACACTCAGCCTGGTTTGGTATAAAGAATCTTAAGTAGGATCAGCCAATAGAAAGAGTGCTGTTTATTCAGTTGTCATTCTGTAAATGCAAATGCCCCCTCACAGTAGCAGGGAACAGCTGTTCTGCTGGTAAAGATCAGGCATATTATCACTACCTAATAATAGCAAAAAGCTTGACCAATTCTACTTTCTCGTTGCAGTTTGTCAATTATGGCAAAAATCATGAATTATGGAAAAAAAGCATGCCCTTTTAACTGATGATTTGCCATGAGTTGATAAGTTATTAACACTGACAAAGAAACATTGTAAGTAGGAAATACAAGGCAAATATTGTTTCCTTAAAAACAGAACAAATTATCTGATTTCGGCATTGCTGTGATAAGGTTTGGAAAAATGTATTGCAAAGGTCTGCCAAAAGATGAATTAATCAATAATCCCTAGTCTTGATAACTACTGTCTTAAAAATCAAAGGCAGTGACTTAAGCATCAATGATTAAGGAGCGGTTATAATACAGCCATGGCTTAGCTTAATGTCTATGGAGATTCTCAGTCATCCAGGTCATACCATGTTTCCCCAAAAATAAGATCTACCCTGAAAATAAGTCCTAGCTTGATTTTGGGGGGTGGGCCTAATATAAGCCCTACCCCTCAAATAACCCCTAGTTTTGGGGCAAGGTGCATGCCTAAAAATGAAACTAGGATGAGGGTGGGGGTGGAGTTGCCCCACGCACCCCGCACCCACTTACTATTGCAGCCAGGCTTCCCATGAATCGACATCTGCCTCACCTTGCCAGCCCATTTCTTCTGCAGTGCCCCCTGGCCTGCATTGTGCCATCAGAGGCCTTCTGGAAAGGCCTCTGCAGCCAAGAACCAAGCTACAGATTCAATCAAATGTGAACTTTGCACAGAGAGGACTGCTGGTTTGAAAGAGGGGTCAAAGAGGCCATCTATGTCAAAATTGAACAGCCCTCTCTCAACAGAGGGGGAGGGATATGACATAATCTATCTCCAGTCTACAGCACAGTCCTTTCTACAGCTCCAAGAAGCCTCCACACATGACTGGAGTTTCTGATGACGTCGCTGAAGGATAAACCCGGGGGCATGATTCTCCTCTCCCTGGGTCCAATTTTCGCCTGCCGGTGAGTCCAATTGGACTGAAAGTCGCCCCGGAGAGGTGGCTACCAAGGAGTGAAGCTTTGAAGACCGTGGGTCGGTGGTACCTGGCTCGCTGGACCCAAAGGAGCCCTCGGAATCGGCAGAAGAAAGGCTGATTGCATTTATGCGGTCTGCCATTGCCAGCTGATCGTCAGAGATGAAGAATCTTAGAGCAGCAGCAAACAGCTGAGCTGGGTGAGAATACTTTTTCTTTTCTCACTAGAAGTGGATACCTATTTGGCAAATAGCTCTTTTACAACTCGAGAGCGAAGCCTTTATTTTTAGGGAGGGGATGGATTTTTCCTTTCTTTTCCCCCCTTCCTGAATTTAAGTGGTGGTTTAAGCCTTTTGGCAAATTAAAAATTTTCTATACTCTAAAGCTGTCTGAGGCATAAGATAAATTTGGGAAGCTCCTGCTTTTATAGAGATTTTTTGTTTTTGTTTTTTGTTGGAAAGCCACTGCAATTTTCACTTTTTAAAATCTTTTAAATTTTTACTTTTACTTTTGACCTTTTTTTTCTCTTTTCTCTTTTCCCTTTTAAATGTGCTGGGAATGGACACTTAGTGCCACCTTGTGGTTAAATTGAGAATTATGTCCACTTTCCCTTGACTGGAGTTTACTCAGATTAGAATTTTGGCTGTATGCCCAGACATTGCTTATCTGAAAGTCCTTGAAAACTTTGCTGCAGAAAAGACTTTCTTTTGGTTTACCTGATTTTATAAGATAGACTATATCTATAAATAAAATAGTATTTGGAGCCATCTGACTTCCCTGGATTACAAATACTGCATGCTTTGGAACTATAACAAGCTGTCTTAGAAGAATTGAAAATTAAGAAATTCCCTAGAACAGAATTTGGTGGATTATAATTTTGACATTTTTGTTTTTTCTTCTTTTCTTTTTTCTTTTCCCTTTTTATTTTGGGAGCATTTTCCCCTCTCTCTTTTTTTTGCCCTGTTGCTATTTTTATTTTTCCTTCCTCTTTTTATTTTTAACTATTTTTATGGATTTCCCCTCCTAACTAATAGGAGCCTATTGGATTATAAAAGCTGGTCATTTGGCTACCTGGTGGATTACAATATAAGAAGTAAAGATAAAGATGAGCACTTCAAATCTATTCAAACTTGGGGAAAAAGGATATTCTGCTCCTGCCTGGACTTCTGCAAGTCCAGTATATCAATTACAACAATGCTGCAGCAAGAAAAGATGGATGTTCTCCCAAAAGATACTCAAGCAATTTTGCAAGCAATTGCAGCTCAGACGGCAACTTTGATGAAAAACCATGAAGAGTTGAAAAATGACCTTGATAAAATGAATAAAAAAATTAACAATATAGATTCCCAAATTGAAAATTTTAAGCAGCTGATTACAGATAATCAGCAAAGAATTCAAAAAGTGGAAGATAAATCAGTTGAAGTTGACCAGAAACTAGAAGCCTTAAAAGATGAAAATGAAAAATTGGCCCAAATAAATGGAGAATTGGAAGACTTGTTAGTGGTTATAGAAATGGAAAAGGCCTCATATTTTCTAAGACTCCAAAATATAACAGAAGATAAGGAAGAGGATCTCTCAGACTTGATAACTGAGTTACTGGCAGATGCTCTAGGAATGGGGAAAATCCAAATGGAAGGAGAATTGGATCAGATATCTAGAGTCAATTCAAACTATGCTAGAAGAAATAAAGTGCCTAGGGAAGTGCACGTTAGATTTGTTAAAAGATCCACAAGAGACGAGATTCTGAGAAAAGTAAGAGATCAACTGTTAAAATGTAAGAAGAAATAGTAGTTCTCAAACAAATCCCTAGAAGGACAAGAGAGGCTCGAAGAGACTATCAGTTCCTAACCAGGAAATTGGCTGAAAAAGGTATGAATTTTAGATGGTTGATTCCAGAAGGAATTTTAGTCTATTGGGACACGAAAAGATACAGATTGGACACATTGCTTAAAGCACTGGAGTTTTTTGACAACCACAGAGCATTTCTGGAAAAAGGTGATCCTGAATCTAAGAAACAAGAAGAAACTGTAGTTGAAGGAGCGGCTAAACAAACAGAGGAGGAAGAAGTCAAAAATACATATTCAGAAGAAGGAGCAAGACCAAGAGACCAGAGACAGATAAGATTGACTGGAAGATTGAGACCTAGATATAATTGAAAGAGATGGAGGAGACTGGGATTTTATCAATAAATATAAATGGACTAAACTCTCCTTCAAAAAGGAAAAAAATCTTTACAAGACTACAAAAACTAAAAATGGACATAATTTGCCTCCAAGAAACACACATTAAGAGACAACATTTCAAAAACTTAGAACAACCAAAAATTGGCAAACTTTATTTCACACTTGCATCTCAAAAGAAAAGAGGAATAGCTCTTTATATTAAAGAAAAGATGAACCCCAAACAAATTTATGAAGATGAAGAGGGGAGAATACTAATGGTGGAAATTATGATGGATCAAAAACAGATATTGATGGTAGCAATATATGCACCTAATGATAAGCAAGAGCAATTTTATCAAAAATTACATAAGAAAATACTGGACCTAAATTACCAAAATCTTTGTATAATGGGAGACTTTAATGCAATAGCAGACGTGACTTTGGATTATAAAAGCTCTAAGCAAAGGAGAAAAGGAGGAAATATACTACCTAAAGCGTTTTCAAAAATGATAGAAGAATTCTGTATCCAAGACTGAAGAGGAGGAAATTGAGAACTTTTTTAGTGGGTTGTTTTAACAAATTTTTAGGGGGTACGGGGAGGGCCGGGGGGGGCATGGGGGATGCCTCTCTGGGGCTAAGGCCGAGCCTGTCTGAGGGACGCGGCGTGGGAGTGGAGGGGGAGGTGGTTAGGGGGTCAAGAGAGGGTGGGACGATTAGTACGGTCAGTGGGAGGGGCAGATACAGCGGGAGCAGAGGACCATATCGGGTTTGGGGAGCACGCACANCCTCCTCCGGAACTTTCATATCACGCCTCTTTCGGGCCAGTCGGGGAAGGATTTGGGCGAGGGACTAGGCGGAAGTGAGCAGAGCCGGGGCCGTGATTGCAGTCTAGGGGACGCCGGAGATAATCGGGGCTAGTCCCTTCCCTTTCGTAGCCTCTGTGCCCTGCCAGCGGCGGGGAGGAGGAGGAGGAGAGAGAGAGAGAGCAGCCGCAGCGCCGCCCGCGGGAAACCTTGCAGGGCGCCAGGCTTGCCTGGGGGTGGGGGGTGCTTGCGGGAGACTAATACGGGGGGGCGTCTAGGCTCGTGGGGTGGGGAGCAGTTTCCCTTAGGATAAAGGTTCTTCCTTGCAAGGAGCTTCGGTCTCCGGGCAGTCCGGTGGAGGGGCTGAAGAGCGCATGGGGAACCCTAGCAGGAAAAGCCCGCCCGGGAACCCCTTTGCAGCGGCCTCTCGAGAACACCGGGTGCCGTTTTAAGAACCGGGTCCCGCGGGAAGCCTTGGAAGCAGCCCTGTTAGTGGTGGTGGTGGTGGGAGCTCCCTTGGGGTTAGGCTGAGCGGGGTGGGGGGGCTCCTGCAGGCTCTCAGCGAAGCGGGCGAGGGGTCCTGGAAGGACCTCTAGGAAACTTTCAGGCATGGCCACCCGGCGTTTAACAGACGCGTACTTGTTGTTGCGGAACAACGCGATCCAAAGCCGGCAGCTGCTGGCTGAGCAAGTGAGTAGTTACAGCTCCTCCAGTCCTCTGACTTCACGTAGCATGGCTGCTGCGGTGAGTCTCCCTTCATCCTACTGTATCCCACATGACCGCTTGTTTGTGTGCCCGACCGCTTAGATATCAAGCATGTCTTTCGGGGTTCCCCTCCACCCCTTTTTCCTTGTCTTAATCCTCTCCACTTTTCTCCGATCTAATGGGAGATGGTTGACTTGATTTCGCTTTCGCGTATATTTTCCAATCCTCCTGTTTTATGCTAGGCGGCCCTAGCATCCATGCATGTGAACTTACTAAATGCACCTGGTCAGCTGCTGCTGTGTGACACAATGCTGGATTCAGCAAATCTCTTATTTTGGTAGTGCAGGGTACCAGCCTGGCTGGATTCATAAAAAGGTTGGACTGATTCATGGATGTTACAGGGATCCAATGGCTGTGTTATGCTGTCATAACAACTTTTGAAGGCCATCTACTGGGAGACCTGTGGGCTTCCTTGAGCAGATGGTTGGCCCCTGCAAGAAGACTGCTAAACTTACATGGGCCAGGGATCCCATCCAGCAGGGCACTTGTTACTTTTTATGTTTTTATTGTACTTTGTGATTCCATAATAAATCTAATGCTAGGCTTTTTCTAAAGGTGGATCATTCTATACATTTGTTGTGAAAAACTTGATCTATAAAGATGAGGTTAGTTTCAGTTTTTAACCAGCTAAGGATAATAACAAAGTGACCAGAAATAGAAGATGCCTTTATTGCCTGGGAAGTAATTTCACCAATGTTTAATTCATGTGTGTGTGTGTGATGAGGGAAAATGTATTTCTTCCCCATTTTCTAATCAATAGTACATGTATAATGATTATTATATAATGCAAAATGATCAATCCTTATTCATCCCATCAACTGAAACTGCTTATGGCTAAGTATTGGTTTGCCTTAGAAAATGACACTTGAAGTAGACCTGCCTGGCTGGTTTCTTTTTCTTTTCATTTGCCAGTTCACCTGGCAAGGATACCTGATAATCATTTTTCTTTTCTCTTGAACACACTCGGAAAAACTCAGATTTTTTTTTAAACAGAAGCATTTTATGCCATAACCTTGGAGGTGCACTAGAAACTAGTGAATACTTATCACTATGATTGGAAATATTTGTGTGCACCTAGACTGTGTTTTGTGGCATTTGAAATGCCTTTTATAAATTATACAGGTGGACATACAGGGGCAATTAAAATTAATGTGGTCTTGTACTTTCTCATGCCATCCTTTAACCAACTGAGTGCCCTTGAACAAGCCTGTTGACTGTTTGAAACAGCCCACTGCAATTTCAGTACAGACTGTGTGTTGAAGTCAGGATATTTCTTCTAAGAGTGGAATACTCAAACTCTTAATATTTCTGGGCACAACTATTTAGATGCATAATGGGGAGTTTCAGGCTCAGGGTAGTAGTAATACAATATATTTTGAATACCTTCTGAAAAATATCTAGTATCAAATACAGAAGTCAGTGGTGCAGATAGCAGTAGCAATAGTTCGTGTGATTTGGTTGATATAGTGCTGATAGGGTCACATGGTCAGATCATTCACTCCTCAGGATGGACTTCCGGACCGCTCCCCCCCGCCGCAGGGAGGAGGAACCGCCTAGATGGTTCCGCCCCAGGCGCCTGATGGACCCGGAGAGGTTCCTGACGGAGCTTGGGCCATATCCTGAGGACCTAGTTCACGATTCGGTTGACAATCTGGCGGTGGCCTGGGAGACGGCCGCTGCCGCAGCATTGGACCGAGTCGTGCCTTTGCGGCCTCTGACCCGGCGCAGATCTCA
>NW_015387422.1:348008-366867 GCF_001527695.2 Protobothrops mucrosquamatus
CAGGACTGGCCTAGGGGTATTTTAAAGGGGTTTTAAATTAAATTTTTAGTAGAAGCGGCCAAATTTAAATAGTTATTTTTAATCTTTTTAAATTTTGTATTGTATTATATCATTGTTTTAAACTGGCTGTAAGCCGCCCTGAGTCCTCCGGGAGAAGGGCGGGGTATAAATTTAATAAAATCAAAATCAAAATCAAAATATGGAGAGAGAGAAACCCAGAAAAACTACAATATACATTTTATTCAAATAGACATAAATCATGGTCTAGAATTGATATGATATGGACATCTTTGGACCTGAAAACAATAATACAAGATGTGGAGATAGAAACTAATGTTTGGGCAGACCACAACCCAATAAAAATGACTTGGAAGGAATTAAGAAAAAACCATGATGGTCTCTGAATAATTCTATACTGAAAGAAAAAGAATTCCTGCAACTAACGACAAAGGAAATGGATTTTTTTTAAATAAACAAGAAAGAAGATACATCACTTCAAAATGTATGGGACACGGCAAAAGCATATAACTTATGCTGCTAAACTATAATAAAGAAAGAAAATGACTACAGTTAAAGCTGAGAGAAGAACTTAAAAAAATGGAACTAGAGTTACAAACAGATCCACAAAAGAAAACGCTCAGGAAACAAATGGAGATAATAAAGCATAAATTAAACCTGGCTGAGACGGAAATAATGGCTCAACAGATTAAACGGACCAAACAGAATTTCTTTGAAAACGCCAATAAATCGGGGAGATGGTTAGCATATAGATTGGAAAAAGAAAAAAGAATGATAATTAAGCTACAAGATTCAAAAGGAGAATTACAGTTCCAAAATGATGCAATGAAAAAAATCATTAAAGACTACTATGAGACACTCTACAAGGCAGAGGAAGTTCCTAAAGAAAAAATATAGCTGTACTTAAAAAAAGCAGACTTGCCAAAAATTCTGGAGAATATTCGAAATATACTAAATGGAAAAATATCAATGATGGAGATTATAGAAGCCATAAAAAGACAAAAAAAAGGATAAGACTCCGGGCCCAGATGGACTTCCTGCAAAATTTTATATTTCATTACAAGATGTATTAAGTCCAACTTTGAAAGAACTGTGTAATGAAATCCTCTTGGTGGCTAAAATACCAAAGTTGTGGACTGAAGCTAACATTACCTTAATACCCAAAGAAGATATTGATCTCACACAAATAAAAAACTATAGACCAATATTGCTATAAAATGTGGATTATAAAATTTTTGCTTCGATAATGGCAGAAAGAACTAAGAAATTCTTGACTGAATTTATACACACAGATCAAAATGGCTTTTTACCTAAAAACAGATAAAAATAATTTAAGAATGATCCTTGATGTTTTAGAGTACTATGAAAACCACCCAGGGAAACAGATGGCATTAATATTCCTTGATGCACAAAAAGCATTTGATAATTTAAACTGGCAATTTATGTTCCAGCAGTTGGAGGAAATGGATTTTGGGGAAAAATTCATAAATGCAATTCAAACAATTTACCATAAACAAACTGTTAGAATAATTTTAAACAGCGTCTATACAGAAAAATTTAATATCAAAAAAGGTACAAGACAAATAATATAAATGTTATTTATATTAACATTGGAAGTATTGACTAGAAATATTAGAAAAGATATAGAAATTAAAGGCCTGGAGATAAAAGATCAAAAATATAAATTACAAGCCTTGGCGGATGACTTGGTTTTTATCGTGGATGAGCCACTTGAAACAAGCACTAAAATGTTGGAGAAAATAGAAAAGTTTGGAGAAGTGGCAGGCCTGAAAATAAACAGAGAAAAGACTAAAGTATTGACAAAGAAGTTAACAGATAAACAGAAAAGTCAACTTACAAAAAAGACAAATCTGCAAGTGAGATAATAAAAGCCCAGTCTAGCACAATACCAACAAAGAGGAAAAATAACAGCTCTCAAAAGAAACCACCATGGCTGCATAAAGAACTCTCTGATAAATTGAAAGATAAAAAGGACAAGTATAGAAAGTGGAAAGAAGAACACATAATTAAGTCACAATATCAGCAAATAGCCCAAGCCTGCAAAGATGAAGTAAGGAAAGCTAAGGCTCATAATGAACTAAGGCTTGCGACCAAAGTCAAAAATAACAAAAAAAGCTGCTTTCAATATGTAAAAAAAAAATAAAAAAGGGAAGGAAATGATTGGTCCATTAGTGGGTGAAAGTGGCAAGAAGATGACAAGCAACAGGGAGAAAGCAGAACTATTTAACTAGTTTTTTGCATCTATCTTTACACAAAGGGAAAAAACAGACCAACCTATCAAAAATAGTGCCATAAAAAACAGTATAGAAACACAAGTTAAGATAGGCAAGAAAATAGTAAGTGAGCACCTGTCCAGCCTAGACGGGTTCAAATCACCAGGACCAGATGGATTACACCCCAAGGTTCTCAAGGAACTGGCAGATGTGATCTCAGAACCACTGAACTATATTTTTCAAAAATCCTGGAGCACTGAGGAACTACCAGAGGACTGGAAAAGAGCTGATGTAGTTCCCATCTTCAAAAAAGGAAAAAAAATGGATCCAGGAAATTACATATCTATCAGCCTGACCTCAATACCTGGAAAGATTCTGGAAAAGATAATCAAACAACGAATCAGCAAACACTTAGAGGCAAACAAAGTCATTACTAAAAGCCAACATGGGTTTGTCAAAAAACAGATCATGCCAGACAAATCTTATTGCATTCTTTGACCAAGTGACAAAATTAGTGGACCAGAGGAATGGTGTGGATATAATTTACTTGGACTTTAGTAAGGCATTTGACAAAGTAGATTACAACCTACTACTTGATAAGATAGAAAAATGTGGGTTAGACAGCATCACCACCAGATGGATCCGTAGCTGGCTGACTGGCCGTACTCGGCGTGTGGTCCTCAATGGAACCACATCTACATGGAGGGAAGTGTGTAGTGAGGTGCCCCAGGACTCTGTTCTGGTCCCAGTGCTCTTCAACATCTTCATCAATGATTTGCACGAGGGGATAGATGGGGAACTCATCAAATTTGCAGATGACACCAAGCTGGCAGGAATAGCCAACACTCCAGAAGACAGGCTTAAGATACAGGAGGATCTGGACAGACTTGAACACTGGGCGCTATCTAATAAAATGAAATTCAATGGTGAAAAAAGTAAGGTTCTACATTTAGGCAAGAAAAACATAATGTACAGGTATAGTATAGGGGGTACCTTGCTCAATAGTAGTAACTGTGAGAGGGATCTCGGAGTCCTAGTGGACAATCATTTAAATATGAGCCAGCAGTATGCTGCAGCTGCCAAAAAAGCCAACACAGTGCTAGGCTGCATTGACAGAGGGATAGTATCAAGATCACGTGAAGTATTAATACCACTTTACAATGCCTTGGTAAGGAATACTGCATCCAATTTTGGTCACCACAATGTAAAAAAGATGTTGAGACTCTAGAAAGAGTACAGAGAAGAGCAACAAAGATGATTAGGGGACTGGAGGCTAAAACATATAAGGAACCGTTGCCGGAATTGGGTATGTCTAGTTTAATGAAGAGAAGGACGAGGGGGGACATGATAGCAATGTTCCAATATCTCAGGGGCTGTCACAAAAAAGAGTGAGTCAAGCTATTTGTTCTATCCCAGCCTATAGCTGTCCTTGTTAAAGGCACAAGGACCAAACCCCTGTTGAGAAAATAGGCTGGAGACTTAAACAAAACAAACCCCTTTTAATATGGGTGACAAACCTGTCAGATAGTTCATAAACAAAAGCAGCAAAACACCATCCAAATGGAGGAAATAGTCCACATGAAACACGATGCAACAGAAGAGTGGTCACAGGCAAGACGAACAGAACAGGATCCCATGAAGTACATTGCAAATGGTTGCCTTCAGCAACCAGCACCGCCCACACCTCCTCTTTTTATACAGCAGTCCCAGGGCGTTGCCCCTCAGTGCCTTCTCCTTTTTCCCTGGAGTTGTCGCATCGACTGTTGCTGATTTACTCTCGCTAATTGCCGGCGTGTGCGAGCATCAATTAGCATGTCCATCAGGTGTGAGTCCTCCGAGTCTGACTCATTCTCCTCACACAGCTGAGCTTCATCAGGAACATGACTGGAGGGCCCAGGCTCTTCATCAAACCGTGAGTCTTGTAATTCATCAGAGCCTCCCTCTGACCCTGATGGCCCTTCAAATGCCTCCTCCACCTCCTCCTCAGATTCCTCAGACTCAGCTGTTGGGAACACAGGCTGGCACGGAATCACGACACTATCCCGCACCGCAGGGCCCTTCCCCTGGGTCTGTCGATCCGGATGCGGTCAGGATGGGAATTGGTCATGAAAGGCGGTCACCAAGGCAGGAGCATGAACGGTGGTCGCATCCTCCCAGGTGAACTCCTCCGGTCCATAGCCTTTCCACTCAATCAGGTACTGGAAGCGGCCTTTCACCCAACGGGAGTCCTGAATGCTGGCAACCTCGTACTCGGGAGCACTATCTCCATCACGTTGTTCCGGTGGGGGAGGTTTGGCTCAGTGGACACGCCGGTTGCTCAGGGACCAACAGAGAACGGTGAAAGACCGGATGTACCCGCAGGGAATGTGGCAGAGTTAAGCGATAGGCGACCAGATTGATGACAGCCTCGATTGGGAACGGTCCTACATATCGGTGGTCTAATTTCTTGGCTGGCCAGGTTGACAGTAGGTTCCTGGTGGACAGCCATACCCGATCTCCCACCGTTAGTGGAGGCGTATCCCACCTCAACCAATCAGCAAACCTTTTGTAGTCAGCCTTGGCCTTCTCCAGCTGTCGTTGCACCAATCGATGGATCGCCTGTAACTCTGCCATGTAGTCGTTCGCTGGTGGTACTGGTGCGTCTAGTGGGGAAAGAGGGAAAAACCGAGGGTGATAGCCCACATTGGCTAAGAATGGTGTCATCTGCGTGGAGGTATGCTGTGAGTTATTGAACGCAAACTCAGCCACCGCCAGATAGTCCACCCAATTGTTCTGCTGCTGATTGACATAGCAGCGCAGATATTGCTCCAGGATCCCGATGACCTTCTCGGTCCCTCCGTCAGTTTGGGGATGATTTGCGGATGAGAGGCAGATCTTGACATCCAATGCCTGCATCAACCCCTGCCAAAAATGGGCTGTGAACTGGGCCCCTCTATCGGACATGACCCTATCAGGAAGACCATGCAGCCGGAACACCTGCTGGATGAACATGCGACCGGTGGCGCGGGCAGACGGCAAGCCACGGCATGGGATGAAATGTGCCATCTTGGTCAGCATGTCCACCACCACGAACACCATTGTGAATCCAGAAGATGGGGGTAAGTCCATCAGGAAGTCCATGGACACAGCCCCCCAGGGTCTTTTGGGTGTCAGCAAGGGCTGCAGTAGT
Organism: Protobothrops mucrosquamatus; assembly: GCF_001527695.2. NCBI lineage: Eukaryota > Metazoa > Chordata > Lepidosauria > Squamata > Viperidae > Protobothrops > Protobothrops mucrosquamatus. The sequence goes on from NW_015387422.1 coordinate 353,430, forward strand.
CCAGGTGGGGCCCCTGTCGCTGACGTGGCCTGCCTACATGGGATACAAGATGAGACATAGGTCTGGACGTCGTGTCAGACTTGGGGCCACCAGAAGGTATGGGAGACCAAGTTCAGGATCTTGAACAGGCCAAAATGCCCCACCGCCGGATTGTCATGACACTGGCTGAGGATGAGTCCCCTGAGTGGCCCTCCAGGAACATAGAGCTGATCACGATAGTGGAGGAGTCCATCCGTGCCTGTCCATGGGGAATTGGGCCCCACCTCCTCTTTTTGCTGAGCCACCCACCCATCCTGCTGCTGGGCCTCCCGAATCTGAGCCCGTACATTTATCGGCTCCCGCACCGCAGCAAAAGACTCAATAGGGAGCACTGTCCTGGGCAGAAGCTTGTCTTCTGCTCGGGAATATTCGGGCTTCCTGGACAGAGCATCCGCTCTTTGATTGTGACCGCTGGGTATGTACATCACCCAGAAATTGAACCTCGCAAAGAAGAGAGACCACCGGATCTGACGTTGGTTCAATTTCCGAGCAGTCTGCAGGCTTTCCAAATTCTTATGGTTTGTCTGGACCTCAATTTGATGATGCGCCCCTTCCAGATGATGCCTCCAGGCCTCGAATGCCATGGGCCCCTCTACCTGACCGGCACAGATGTGGCAGGTGTGGTCCATACACTGTAAGATTGGAAAGGTGACCAAGTTCTGTGACCAATAAATCTGTGGGTCATGCGCCCGGAGCCACGCCAGTCCCAAGACCACGGGGAAATGCAGGTCTGATGTGATATAGAACTGGATGGCCTCCTCATGTGTACTGATGGCCATACGTAGTGATTGCGTGGCGGCCTTAATTGGCCCTGACAGAAGCACTCAACCATCAATGATCTCCACTAACATTGGCGGATCCACCGGGCATTGGGGAATCGCCCATTTAGCCACAAATGCTGCATCCATAAAGTTCGTTGTAGCCCCAGAGTCAATAAACGCCTGGACGGGAATCCCCTTGGGCAACCTAGGGAGAATCAGGTGCGCCTCCAATATCAGATGCCTTGGGGGTCCATGGGCAGCATCTGAAGGGTGTGGCTCGGTGTTGCGGGATGCCCAACCCAAAAGGCCTTTCAGGTCGGGTGTGGGCTGTTTCCCGACAGGGGAGCAGATGGCAGTCTCGGGACAGGCTCAGTCACAGATGCTCCTCATCGCTTCTTGGGGCAGAAAGCGGCCAAATGCCCAAGGTCCCCACAGTAAAAACACAACCCCCCCAAACGTCACCTGTTCATCTCTGCCACCAATAGGCGAGGTCTGGCAGCACCTAACTCCATTGGCTCTTCCCTCTGGACCGGGGTCTCACGCACAACGGGGGCAGTACGGGTCTCTGGGGTGGCACGGTGACTCCTTTGCTGCTGCAGTTGGGCGCCGATCCGCAGAGATGAATGAGCCCATTAAGGTCCAGGGGAACATCAACCCAGGCCAGCTCATCCAACATCTCCTCCGACAATCCATCCTGGAAAGCGTCCACGAGCGCAGCCTCATTCCAGGCTGAATCCTGGCTAAGCAGCCGAAATTCACTGATATAGCCCTGCAGAGGGCGTCGGCCTTGCCTCAGAGCTTTCAAACACCGGGTAGCTGTCTGAGTCTTGTTGGGGTCCTCGTACATCATCCACATGTAATCACAAAACCCCACAAAGTTGTCCATCAATGGACTAGGTTGGGCTAGCAGGGGTGTGCCCCAATGAGCTGCAGAACCAGAGAGCAGGCTTATCATAAATCCCACTTTATCCCGGTCAGTGGGGAAAGCATCTGCTCTCACACTGATATACAGGCGGCATTGTCCCATGAAAACAGGAAACATGTCTGGGTTGCCATCAAATTTGTCCGGCCGCACCACTTGGCATTTTCTCCTGGGTGGTGATGGAGCAGCAGGAACATGGGCAGCTAGCTGAGCAACTTGGGCAGATAACAAAGCCAGCTGCTGGGAGAGCTGTGCATTCTCAGCACGTAGCTGCTTCATAATAGTAGGGGGTTAGGCTGAAGGCAAACTGTTCTATCCCAGCCTATAGCCGTCCTTGTTAAAGGCACAAGGACCAAACCCCTGTTGAGAAAATAGGCTGGAGACTTAAACAAAACAAACCCCTTTTAATATGGGTGACAAACCTGTCAGATAGTTCATAAACAAAAGCAGCAAAACACCATCCAAATGGAGGAAATAGTCCACATGAAACACGATGCAACAGAAGAGAAGTCACAGGCAAGACGAACAGAACAGGATCCAATGAAGTACTTTGCAAACGGTTGCCTTCAGCAACCAGCACTGCCCATACCTCCTCTTTTTATACAGCAGTCCCAGGGCGTTGCCTCTCAGTGCCTTCTCCTTTTTCCCTGGAGTTGTCGCATTGATGGCCCTTCAAATGCCTCCTCCACCTCCTCCTCAGATTCCTCAGACTCAGCTGTTGGGAACACAGGCTGGCACGGAATCACGACACTATTTTCCAAAGCGCCTGAAGGCAGGACAAGAAGCAACGGATGGAAACTAATCAAGGAGTGAAGCAACCTAGAACTAAGGAGAAACTTCCTGACCGTTAGAACAATTAACCAGTGGAACAACCTGCCTCCAGAAGCAGTGAATGCTCCAACACTGGAAGATTTTAAGAAGAGACTGTACAGCCATTTGTCCGAAATGGTATAGGGTTACCTGCCTGAGCAGGGGGTTGGATTTGATGACCTCCAAGGTCCCTTCCAACTTTATTATTATTATTAAATAGTTAAAAAAAGTTAAGTACTTGGGAATCTACTTAACAGCAAGATGTGTAAAATTAAAAGAAGACCACTATGAAAGATTGTTAAAACAAATAAAATTGAACTTGGAAAATTGGAAAAATCTTCAACTGTCAATGTTAGGAAGAATAGCCACAGTGAAAATGAATATTTTACCGAAAATATTCTTCTTATTTCGAACGATTCCTGTAAAATTGGGAAAAGGTTTTTTTTTTGATGACCTAAATGCAACAATACTGAGATTTATTTGGCAACGGAAAAAAGCACAAATTAAAGTGAAAATGTTACAAGAAGCTAAAGATAGTGGAGGATTTGGACTCCCAGACTGGAGATTATATTATCAAGCCGCTTTTTTACCATCGCTTAAAGAATGGATAACGTTGAGAAATAAAAGACTATTGTACCTAGAGGGGCATGACCTACAAATTGGTTGGCATGCCTTTCTATGGTATGGGAAGAATAAAAATCTATATTAAGCTACCTGAATGGCTTTCAACAATGGAAGCTTTTGCTTACCCAAATTTAATTAACTATGACAAAGTCGTGACTTATAAAGATATCTTGGATAATGGAGGAAAATTGAAAGATAGACAAAATTTACAACAACAAGATATTGATTTAGCATGGTGGCCATATTTGCAAATTCAAACGAGATACAAAAAAGATGTAAAGACAACGGGATTTTATAAACAACAGACAGACCTTGATCAAATATTGTTAAAAACAGATGAAAACGTGATTAAGAAACTCTATAGATTTCTGCTAAATTTAAAGATGGAAGAAGAACAAGTAAAAGAAACAATGATAGCTTGGGCAAAAAACTTTGGATAGTCTATAGATTTGGAAGACTGGTAAAAATTATGGGATAGAAATATTAAATTAACTAAAGCAGTCTCATATAAAGAAAACTTGTATAAAATGTTTTATAGATGGCATATGACACCAGTAAGATTAGCGAAAATGTTTAAAAATACTTCAAATAATTGTTGGAAATGTAAACAAAGACCAGGTACCTATTATCATATCTGGTGGACATGCCCTAAAGCAAAAAGGGTTTGGGTTAAGATACATGCATAGTTGGAAAAGATGATTAAAAAACAGATAGAATTCAAACCAGAACTGTTTTTGTTAGGAATATTAGGACCTAATCATGAAAAGGAGAATGATTATTTAATATTGCATGTATTGACAGCAGCGAGAATTGTATTTGCCTAATATTGAAGATGTTTTAATTAAGAAAATCTTAGAATGTGCAGAAATGGATAGATTGACTTTAGAGATTAAAGAGAAAGAAGATTCAGTTTACTTTAGAACATGGGATAATTTTTACCAATGATTAGGAAAACAAACTAGTGAGAAANTTCTATTCAAAGGAAAGTCAGGACCGTATGGGTTGGAAACATCTGGAAGATGCTTTCATCCTGCAGTGGGTAGACAATGGCTAGAATGATGGTGGTGGTGGTGGTGGTGGTGGTGGTGGTGACGGTGATGAAGAAGAAGAAGAAGAAGAAGAAGAAGAAGAAGAAGAAGAAGAAGAAGAAGAAGAAGAAGAAGAAGAAGGCGGCTCCACACACATTTGTACTACTCAGGTGACCTTAAAGACACAGATAAGCCTCCAGTTAGCACTAATGACTCACTAAAAATGCAAATGACCAGCTATCTGCAAGGAGTATAAATCTTTCCATTCCCCACCATCCAGTCAGAGCTGAAGAAGCTTCTTGGATGAGAAGCGAAACATCTTCAAAGAAAAACAAGAAAGTCCAGTTGCCTCATGAAAAAGTGATATGGGCCAGAATGTAGTTTGATGTACTGTAAACTCCAAATCTATTGTACTGTAATAACAACATGAAATAAATACTGCAGAAATAGTATTTTCTGATATTAGCATTTCAGGTCAATTCTACATAGCAATCTGTATAGGATACAGTGCAGTACACTATTATTCCATTTATATCTTACAGCAATTTTGTAAGAAATATTTAGTTAAGAGAGAAAAGAATTTGTGCAGCAGCATCTAAAAATGACTTGCACCATACAATCCAGATATCTTGGACTATAGCTCCCATATTTTCCTGTCAGTAGGTAGAAATTAAGGCTGTTAGAGCCCAACACATCTAGATAGCAAGGCAAGATTATCCATTGGATACAGTGATCATGGTGGATAAAGCTTACACATTTCCTGGGAGGCCCAGAAAAAAGTTTAACTTTCCCAGATTTGAATTACTTAGATCTATGAATATATTATAGGCCCTATACAGTCAATGCACCATGAATACAAAATAACAGAACAGAATAACAGAGTTGGAAGGCACCTTGGAGGTCTTCTAGTCCAACCCTCTGCTCAGGCAGGAAACCCTATACCATTTCAGACAAATGGTTGTCCAGTCTCTTCTTAAAAACCTCCAGTGTTGAATATAGTCTTGTTCTATTTCCTAAAAGTTATCTATTTCCCACCATATTAAATCATCTATTTAATAATGCAACATCTCCTTTAATAAATCAAAATCATTATATATATATTGCCTGGGTTAATCAATAAATCAAACATATTCATAATAATTATTTTTTTCTTTTAGGTCTAATTTTTAAATATTAAACAGATAAAATCCTTATTTTCAACTAATTTCCAAATATTTTAAATCTAATGACCAAAATTCCCTTTATCTCAACTTCTCCCTTTAACCCTCTAATTAATAATATGAAATCCCCTCTAATAAATCAAAACCCCAATTTTCTTCAGCCTTATTCTGGCTTTCTTCCTTTGCCAACTAGCCTTCCATATCAGTGCTTTTAGATTGTCAAATAGATCTCCCTCTATTATTATATATGTTATTTGAAATAAAGGAGACCATTTAATTGCCATTTGTTTTGGAAGGGCTAGCCCATTTGTATTCATTAAGTTGTCTCCCTATTATTCCAATTCCCCATGATTGCCCTGATATGTTTATCTTCAATTCAATCTGTTCTTCTTTCTCAAATTTCTTCTGATTTATATAGAAAGTGTGTATTTTGGATATTAGATTCTGTTATGAATTGAGATAAGGGAAATCTTGGTTACCTAAAGCCTAAAAATTATAAATATCAAAGGTTAAATTGGAATATTGATGGGAAACTAAAAATTGGGAAAAAAATAATAACAGGATATGGATTGTTTATGAAGATTGAATGTAAAAAGTAATTAAGATATGTATAAGCTAAAATTATTGATAAATGTAATAATGATGTTTTTACTGAGTTGATATAATAAGAACTGTATTAGCTTAAATACAAGACAGTAGATGTTAAGGGAAAAGAGAGGAAATATTTGATGTTGTAACTTGAGATTTGTACTAAAGATTTTGTTATCGAACTATTGATTAACCCAGCCACCATGTTGCTTTTTAAATACTTAAATGTAAAATTGGAAAATTAATAAAATATTTAGAAAAAAAACCTCCAGTGTTGGAGCATCCACAACTTCTGGAAGCAAGTCATTTCACTGATTAATAGTTCTAACTCTAAGGAAATTTCTCCTTAGTTCTAGGTTGCTTCTCTCCTTGATTAGTTTCCATCCATTGCTTCTTGTTCTGACTTCTCTTCTTTGTGGCAGCCCCTCAAAGTAATTAGACATATAACTGAAAAGACTTTGCCCTTGTGTTTTGAAAGCATGCCACACAGGAATTCCCTTCCCAGTGGTTGGGGTTTTCAAGAGCCCTGACTCTTCTTTTCTTCTCATCTAATTTCATAGGATTGTTAAATAACTTTGCAAGCTTCCACGGAGTTCACCTTCTTTAACACATCTTTGCTCTTCAACAGCATTTATCCAGCAACTGCAGATGAATAGAATAGAATAGAATAGAATAGAATAGAATAGAATAGAATAGAATAGAATAGAATAGAAGGGACCATGGAGGGGCTGTCACAAAGAAGAGGCCCTCAAACTATTCTCCAAAACACCAGAGGGCAGGACAAGAAACAATGATTGGAAACTGACCAAAGAGAGAAGCAACCTGGAATTAAGGAGAAACTTCCTAACAGTGAGGACAATTGACCAGTGGAACAGTTTGCCTTCAGAAATTGTGGGTGCTCTATCACTAGAGTTTTTAAGAAGAGACTAGACAATCATTTGTCTCAAATGGTACAGGTTCTCCTGCTTGATCAGGGGGCTGGTCTAGCACCTGGCAGGTGGTACACAACCCCTAGCCAAGTGTAGCGGGGGAGGGAATCAGCTAAAGTGGTGCCACACAGACCTGGAGGAGACCAGCTGGAGCTGCAGGGCTCGGCAGAAGCCCCTGGATCTGCACACATGGCTACATGCTGATTGGAGCTTCTGGCACACCCAGAAGAGTAAAGGAGGAAAAGGAGGTAGAGAGAGGAGAAGCTATAAAAAGAAGAGGTTTTAGCAGGAGAGAAAAAAAACACACAGAGAAAAAGAGAGAAGGGGCTTTTGTCAGAGAAGCAGAGAGGAGAGAGTAAGTGAGCGGCCTTTGTGAGCGAAGGGTGAGTGAAAGAGTGAGTGAGGGGCTTATGCGAGCAACGTGTGTGTGAATGGAGCAAGAGAGAAGCTTTTGTAAGCAACATGTGTGTGAATGAGAGCAAGGGAAAAGCTTTTGCAAGCAACATGTGTGTGAATGGAGTGAGAGAGAAACTTTTGTGAGCAACGTGTATGTGATTGGAGCAAGAGAGAAGCTTTTGTAAGCAACATGTGAGTGAATGGAGCAAGAGAGAAGCTTTTGCGAGCAACATGCATGTGAATGAGAGCAAGGGAGAAGCTTTTGCGAGCAATGCATGAGTGAATGGAGCAAGAGAGAAGCTTGTGTGAACAGTGTGTTCGTGAATGAGAGCAAGCGAGAGGCTTTTGCTAGCAAAGAGTGAGGGGGTTGCGAGTGAAGGGTGAGAGAAAAAGGGAAAAGTGAGGGGGAAGGCAAAAAGAAAAGAAAAGGCATTGACTGTTGCAATAGGAAGGAAGCGTTAACATTGAACCTCAACTTTTTACTTTTCCATAATATTATAAACTAGCCATTTCTATAACAACAAATGAATCTAACCAGTAAAGCCCAAAATCCAGCCCTTTTTTTAGTCAAGTTTTTGTCTATTCTATTCTATTCTATTCTATTCTATTCTATTCTATTCTATTCTATTCTATTCTATTCTATTCTATTCTGTTCTGTTCTGTTCTGTTCTGTTCTGTTCTGTTCTTCTAGTCCAGCCCCCTGTTCAAACCTATACCATTTCATACAAGTGATGTCTAGTCTCTTCTTAAAAATCTCCAGTGATTGAGTGCCCATGATTTCTGAAGGCAAGCTGTTCTACTGGTTAATTGTCCTCACTGTTAGGAAGTGTCTCCTTAATTCCATGTTGCTTCTCTCTTTGGACAGTTTCCAATCATTGTTGGAATTTTGAGACAGAATAATTATGACAGATTTTAATTTGGCCTTATTCATGTTGAAATAGTAAAAGGTGATTTAAATAGCATTTGGCTAAGAAAAGGAATCTAGGTGATTCATTTAAGTTTTTTATATACCAGCAGCTTGTTTGTCTGAGTAGGTAGTTCCTTGATTGGGGTATTGTTTGCTTCTTGGCATTTTCATAGCTAGATATCTAGAAGTGAAAAAAGTACTCAAACAACAACCTGAATGAATAGGTGTAAAGTATAACAGAAAGCAATTCAGCTTGCTCTCCTGTGTTTTGTGGATTAGTCTGGCTTTTCAGATTCAGAAGCTGAAGCGCTTGATCAAGGCATCCCAGAAATTAGCTGAAGAGAGGGCACCTGAGGAGATACAGGAGCAGGCTGAGTCAGCTAATTCAGAGCCTAAGCTAGGCAAGATTCTGAGCCCAGTATTGCATCAAAAATTGCAAAAAGAAGTGCAAAGGAAATCTAGAGACCTACCTGAAAGAAAGAACTATGACTTCTCTATTTAATCAAGCTGTTAGTCAGAGCTATATAAAAGAGATGGCCCTATTTATATAACCTATGTCATTTTTAAGATTGCCAGGAGAAATATCAACAACCTAAGATATGCAGATGATACCACTCTAATGGCAGAAAGTGAAGAGGAACTAAAGAGCCTCTTGATGCAGGTGAAGAAGGAGAGTGCAAAAGTTGGCTTGAAACTCAACATTAAGAAAACCAAGATCATGGCATCCGGCTGTCTCAATTCCTGGAAAATAAATGGGGAAGAAATGGAGGTAGTGACAGATTTTATCTTCCTGGGCTCCAAGATCACCGCAGATGGGGACTGCAGCCAAGAAATTAAAAGACGCTTGCTCCTGGGGAGGAAAGCTATGGCAAATCTAGATAGCATACTAAAAAGCAGAGACATCACCCTGCCAACAAAAGTGCATATAGTAAAGGCCATGGTTTTCCCAGTTGCAATGTATGGCTGTGAAAGTTGGACCATAAGAAAGGCTGAGCGCCAAAGAATTGAGGCCTTTGAACTATGGTGCTGGAGAAGACTCCTGCGAGTCCCTTGGACTGCAAGGCGTTCAAACCAGTCAGTCCTAGAAGAGATCAACCCCGACTGCTCTTTAGAAGGCCAGATCCTGAAGTTGAAATTCAAATACTTTGGCCACCTAATGAGAAGGAAGGACTCACTGGAGAAGAGCCTAATGCTGGGAAAGATTGAGGGCAATAGAAGAGGGGGATGACAGAGAATGAGATGGCTGGATAGAGTCACTGAAGCAGTAGGCATGAGCTTAAATGGACTCCAGAAGATAGAGGACAGGAAGACCATGGGGTCGCGATGTCGGACAACACTTTGCAACTAACAACAACAACAACAATGTCGTTTGGACACATACTATCCCCTATTAATTTTAATTCATGTTCTGATAAGAGTTTTGTAGTCACTGAATCTGAAAGAAATTAATTTCTTATGATGCCTTTTATTATTCAGACCCTGCAACCATAGACACTGAAGTACAAATGTCAGTGCATCAGATGCTGTATGTATTCAACTCAGCAGACTTTGCAGTCATTGAGTCCTGTGGGACATTGGGATTTTTTTCCCCTGTAAAGTTCTTTGGAAATCAGTACCCACTCACCCTCCAGAGAAGGAAATATTTTGGGGGATATTAAAAAAAGGCAGAACATTATATTTTCCCAAAGGAATAATGGAAGAAAATCTTTTTTAAAAAACAAGTTTTATTAATTTTCCAATTTTACAAAGCTTCAGGTATTAAGGAAGCAACATCGTGGTTGGGTAATCCATAGTCCAATAACAAGCTCTTTCATACATATGTCAATTTACATCATCAAAAATTTCCTCTCTGTTTCCCTTGGTTATTATCTCAGATTCAAATTAATACATTGCTAGTTATAACTCAATCAATTGAAATATTTATCAATATCTTTTGACTTATAAGCCTCCATATTTAAATTATTTAAAAGAAACAGACCAAATAAAAGAGGAGGTGGAGTTGCTCTATGTATAAGAAATAACTACATCTCTACAGAAATAGAGCACAACAATGATGGAAACTGTCTTGAATGCATTTGGGTCAATATAAAAGAGGGGGAAATGACATTGCCATAGGAGTATACTACAGGCCATCCAACCAAACAGAGGAAACAAACAAACTTTTTGCTAATCAGCTAACTAAGGTATGTAGGAAGCACATCACAATAGTAATGGGGGACTTTAACTACCCTGACATCAACTGGGAGACAAACTCTGCACCAAGTGGAAGTTCAAACAGATTCCTAGCAGACAACTTTGTCTCCCAAAAAGTAGAGAAGGGAACTAGGGGATTAGCCATTTTGGATCTAATTCTCACTAACAGAGATGAAATGATAGAAGGTGTTGAAGCCACAGGAATCTTGGGAGGAAGTGATCATGCAATATTGGAATTCAACATTATGGAAGCACAAGCAATAGAATACAGTCAAACTAAAGTCTTGGACTTTAAGAGAGCTAATTTCAATAAACTTAGAGAGGGCTTGGGAAGGATTCCATGGATGAGAATGCTCAAGGGGAAAACAACTCAAGAGGCTTGGGAAATTTTGAAAAGTGAGATAATAAAAGCCCAGTCCAGCACAATACCAACAAAGAGGAAAAATAACAGCTCTCAAAAGAAACCACCATGGCTGCATAAAGAACTCTCTGATTAATTGAAAGATAAAAAGGAAAAGTATAGAAAGTGGAAAGAAGAACACATAACTAAGTCAGAATATCAGTAAATAGCCCAAGCCTGCAAAGATGAAGCGAGGAAAGCTAAGGCTTAAAATGAACTAAGGCTTGCGACCAAAGTCAAAAATAACAAAAAAAAAGCTTCTTTCAATATGTAAAAAACAAGAAAAAAGTGAAGGAAATGATTGGTCCATTAGCGAGTGAAAGTGGCAAGAAGGTGACAAGCAACAGGGAGAAAGCAGAATTACTTAACTCGTTTTTTGCATCTGTCTTTACACAAAGGGGAAAAAACAGACCAACCTACCAAAAATAGTGCCATAAAAAACAGAATAGAAACGCAACTTAAGATAGGCAAGAAAATGGTAAGTGAGCACGTCCAGCCTAGACGAGTTCAAATCACCAGGACCAGATGGATTACACCCCAAGGTTCTCAAAGAACTGGCAGATGTGATCTCAGAACCATTGAACTATATTTTTCAAAGATCCTGGAGCACTGGGGAATTACCAGAGGACTGGAAAAGAGCTGATGTAGTTCCCATCTTCAAAAAAGGTGAAAAAATGGATCCAGGAAATTACATATCTATCAGCCTGACCTCAATACTGGGAAGATTCTGGAAAGGATAATCAAACAACGAATCAGCAAACACCTAGAGGCAAACAAAAAGCCAACATGGGTTTGTCAAAAACAGATCATGCCAGACAAATCTTATTGCATTCTTTGACCAAGTGACAAAATTAGTGATCAGAGGAATGCTGTGGATATAATTTACTTGGATTTTAGTAAGGCATTTGATAAAGTAGCTCACAACCTACTACTTCATAAGATAGAAAAATGTGGGTTAGACAGCATCACCACCAGATGGATCCATAGCTGGCTGACCGGCCGTACTCAGCATGTGGTCCTCAATGGAACTGCATCTACATGGAGGGAAGTGTGTAGTGGGGTGCTCCAGGGCTCTGTTCTAGGCCCAGTAATTTTCAACATCTTCATCAATGATTTGGACGAGGGGATAGATGGGGAAATCATTAAATTTGCAGACGAAACCAAACTGCCAGGAATAGCCAACACTCCAGAAGACAGGCTTAAGATACAGGAGGATCTGGACAGACTTGAACACTGGGCACTATCTGTTGTGTCCTGAGCCTGAAAGAGGCAGGCTCGGGACGTTGCAAGAGTCCCGGGCATTTGCAGAAGCTGCCCAGGACCAGACTGAGCGGCGCCGGCCTTGTGCGCATGCGCAAGGCGGGAAAAGCCCGCCTCATGATTGGTTGAACTTGCCCGGGGATCAGAGGGTATAAATAGAGGCCTGCGTGCCTCTGCTCTGGTTGTTCGTAGAATGGAAGCAAACAATAAAGACTTGTTGGAGATGCTTCATCTCAAGCGCCATTATTCTCCGGACTTAACACTGGCGACGAAGGTGGGATACAGTCTCTACAGCTAGGAAAAGCTAGAAGACTCACCCAAAGAAGTCCGGAAGAGAAACGGCATGGAAGTCAGCGTTATCCTGCCAGTACGAAATCGCTGGAGGGTGTGTGCGGCTGAAGAAGAAGAAACCTGATCTTCGATCATGGCGAAAGTTGGGCGCTTAGCGGAATTCGACGTCTCTCACCCCGAGAGGTGGGAATCTTATGTGGCAAGAGTCGAAACGTATTTCCGCATAAACCAGATTCGAGAGGAAGGCTTAAAGGCTGCCACATTGTTGTGCGTTTGTGGGCAAGACGCCTTTGAGATCGCCGAAAGCTTAATCGCCCCGGACTCGCTGGAAACGGTATCATACTCCGACCTCAAGAAAACTTTAAAGGAACACTTCCAGCCCAAGCAATCTGTCATGGCTTGGAGACACACATTTCAACAGAGAGATCAGCGAGTTGGAGAATCAGCAAAAGATTACGTTGCGGCCTTCAGAAGAGCAGCTAAACCGTGCGACTTCAAGGACTTAGAGGAAAGACTGCGCGATCGTTTCGTGTGCGGACTGATAAACACAGAATTACAGCAGAGACTGTTCGCCAGGGAAGATGTTTCCTTCCAAGATGCTCTGCGAGGGGTTTCGGCTGAAGAAGCTGCCGGCGGGGCGGTCAAGAACATGCGGCCTAAGCGAAACGTTCCAGAGATCGCCACTATTCACAAGGAAGACGTGCGCGAGGATTCGGACGAAGATCCTGAAGAAGAGGTGGACAAGCTTTACCAAGCAGCTGGGAGAAGGTCCAAGGATCGTCAGGACAAGGGCCCAGCTGAGCTTCGTTGCCTTGGATGTGGTGGACGCCACAAGCGAGCAGAATGTCGGTTCCGTTCCGCCATTTGCCGAGCGTGCGGAAAGAAGGGCCACATCGCTGCGGTCTGCCTGGGTCGACAGAAGGTACAACCGAAGGAAGAATTGAATCTGAAAGGTACCAGGGTGCCCAGCCAAAACAGGGTGGGGTTCTGTGCAACACACCGGAACATTTTAAGAATAGGCACACACAAACCCCTTAAAAAGAAGCTAACACTTAAAGTGAAATTGCAGGGAATTCCATTATCGATGGAACTTGACACGGGGTCTGCCCTATCCATAATTTCCCTCAACA
>NW_015387422.1:369672-377709 GCF_001527695.2 Protobothrops mucrosquamatus
GCGTCCATGTGGGCGCAATCTTATTTCATCCAGGGGGAAGGGGTGTTGTGTCCTGAGCCTGCAAGAGGCAGGCTCGGGACGTTGCAAGAGTCCCGGGCATTTGCAGAAGCTGCCCGGGACCAGACTGAGCGGCGCCGGCCTTGTGCGCATGCGCAAGGTGGGAAAAGCCCGCCTCATGATTGGTTGAACTTGCCCGGGGTTCAGAGGGTATAAATAGAGGCCTGCGTGCCTCTGCTCTGGTTGTTCGTAGAATGGAAGCAAACAATAAAGACTTGTTGGAGAGGCTTCGTCTCAAGCGCCATTATTCTCCGGACTTAACACTATCTAACAAAATGAAATTCAATGGTGAAAAAAGTAAGGTTCTACATTTAGGCAAGAAAAACTAAATGTACAGGTATAGTATAGGGGGTACCTTGCTCAATATTAGTAACTGTGAGAGGGCCCTTGGAGTCCTAGTGGACAATCACTTAAATATGAGCCAGCAGTGTGTTGCAGCTGCCAAAAAGGCCAACACAGTGCTAGGCTGCATTAACAGAGGGATAGAATCAAGATCACGTGAAGTATTAATACCACTTTACAATGCCTTGGTAAGGCCACTTGGAATACTGCATCCAGTTTTGGTCACCACAATGTAAAAAAGATGTTGAGACTCTAGAAAGAGTACAGAGAAGAGCAACAAAGATGATTAGGGGACTGGAGGCTAAAGCATATAAGGAACGGCTGCTGGAATTAGATATGTCTAGTTTAATGAAGAGAAGGATGAGGGGGGACACGATAGCAGTGTTTCAATATCTCAGTGGCTGCCACAAAGAAGAGGGAGTGAAGCTATTTTCCAAAGCGCCTGAAGGCAGGACAAGAAGCAATGGATGGAAACTAATCAAGGAGAGAAACAACCTAGAACTAAGGAGAAACTTCCTGACAGTTAGAACAATTAACGAGTGGAACAACCTGCCTCTAAAGTGGTGAATGCTCCAACACTGGAAGTTTTTAAGAAGAGACTGGACAGCCATTTGTCTGAAATGGTATAGGGTTTCATGCCTGAGCAGGGGGTTGGACTAGATGACCTCCAAGGTCCTTTCCAACTTTAGTATTAGTATTAGTATTAGTATTATATCCTGTTTTTAACTTTTATCTGATTTCAGTTACAGTTTTCCAGTTGGCTTAATGTCCATAGTATTTAGGTTTCAGATAGCCCACGGTTCCCTTAGTTCATTACAAACTTATTATTTATTCAGATAAATTCTTACTTTATTTCACAATCATATTCTACTTCTCATCCTAATATCATCACTTACTAATAAAATAACCTTTATCATCTGAATTCATCTTCTATATTATAATTCAAAACTATTATTCTAGTAACTAATTTATTTCCCTTATAGGTCTAAATCCTAAATATTAAATCAATTAATGTCTTTTAAAATCTCCTTAGCCCATTAAATGAAATTTTAGGCTCTTCCATTAAAGGTCACATAAAGAAAACCATTTTTTAAGTCTAACTCTGGCCTTCCTTTTGTGCCAAACAGGTTTCCATAGCAGAGCCTTTAAATCCTCGGATGGATCTCCCTTTATTCCTGCATATGTCATTTGAATCAAGGGAGACCATCCAGTTATCAACTTGTCAAGGAAGCTAGTCCCTTCATAGTCATTAGATTGTTGGCCTGATAGTTTGAGTCTCCATATTTGGCTTAGTATATTTGTCATGAATTCAGGCTGGTCTTCTTCTTCTTCTTCTGGTTTCAGCTGGTTTAAATAAAAAGTCATATTCAATGTTGTAGTTGTTATTTGGTCGTCTGGGTTATCTAAATTCTCAGTGTACTGTGTATGTAAGTCTTCAGCACCTTCCATCTTAGTGTTGCTTTCTTCAGTTTCTGTTGCTGTTGGAATTGCAGATTTTTTAGATGAAATCAAGGTTTGGATATCAGGGTTCTGAGTAGGTTGGTATTCTTTAAAATCCACGTTAGTGTTCATTCCTTCTTCTTCTGTTGCCTTTTGAGTTGTAAGTTATCAGTTGAAGTCTGGGCTGCATTTTGTAGCTTTAAGGCGGCGCCTTTATCTTTCAGTCTGGAATTTATTAGCTCAGTAGCCTCTAGGATTTTTTCAAGTATAAGTTTGTAGTTAAGCTGTGGGTGGTATTCCTCCATTTCTATGGTGTTTACAGATAGTCCTTTAGTGGACGCTATTTTTAATAAAAGTCAATAAAGGTCCACCTCCACTATAGAGAATTATTTTCACCACCCAGCTGTTTCAAGTTCTTATCTTTTTTGGTAGTGTCAAGGACAAATCTTAGTCTCACAAGTCTCCCAATCAGAAAAAAAAATCACTTGCTGTATCAAATTTCGCCAGAAGATGTCCCCAGTAACATATGAAGTTAAGCTTTTATCCAGTTTAAAAAAGGAAGAAAGAAATATTATTTTTTTTCCAGCTTAGCAAATAGGTAAAATAATAAGTCTCTGTAAGAATAAAAAAACCTTTTGGGAGCCCAGGTATCCAGAAATTACAAGTCCAAATATTTAGTCGTTTAGTTTAGTTGTTCTTTTTTTCCCCTTAGCTTTATATTCCCAGAGTACACAGGAGCTGCAGAATTAAGAGGGGGGAAAAAAGTATTTCCAAAGGCTTTTACAGGAAAGTAGTTGGGAAGCAGGAAAGGTAAAGTAAGGTCTCACCCAATTCCTCCACGTTGCTTTTGTCGTGCTTAGTAGTGCTTTGGTTTTTGGCTGGAGCGGCTTGGTGATCGGCCATGTTAATGGCCGATCTTTTCTTCATCAGCCCAAAGGAGTTGCCTCAGATCAAACGGAAGGGCTGCCGCCCTTCCGCAATCTGTCAAGGGTCCTCCTCAGCGGTAGTCGCCCCTCCAGGGCAACTTTCGACCCTTTCCAGGGTCTTCCGACTGAGGAAAACTGGATGGCGGAGAGAGCGGTCTCTCCGCACGTCCGCCGGCACTGCAATCGCAAACTGGAAGCTGGAAGAAAATCTTAAAAAGCAGAAACCAGTCTCCCTTTCCTCCAAGCAGAAATTGAGCAGCTCTTTAGAAATGCAGATTAGGCAATCCTATTCAGAAAGACTGGGCCACACCATTCATAAGCAAAACACCTTCAACAGCAGCCCCCACAGAAGGCTGGAACTGAGGGGATTAGAAAAACAAAGACTCCAAGGACAGGAACATGACCTTTAGGACATAATAGCATTAACTCACCACGATTAGAATACCAAAAGGGCACACTCAAGGTCAGGTCAAAGTACATTGCACAGGAACAGGAACAACTCCAAACACAAAACCCCAAGAAGGTATAAAAACCCATCCACTCCCAGCTCCATTTTGTCAGCCACCCTAGAAATATGCTATGTCACTGAAGTTTCTGGCAACTAAATTAACAAGAACCTTCTTTCCAAACAGCCTCCATTTTATTTATTCCCAGCTTGGACTGGACCTGATGGTTTTTCTTTCAACAGTTCAGCAAATATAAAACCTCTCAGGGACAGACACAGTGCTTCTGAGCCTCGCTTTTGCCTTGGTTTGTATCTTAGAAATAGATAGATATAGATGCAAAACTCGTAAGTCAAGAGGTAGAAAGAAAGAATGCAAAGGATTATAGTGTTAGGGTAAGGATGGCTTTAAACCTCTCTCTTTAGTAATTTCAGCTGCACTGAGATCACTTTTGAGTAACTGTTGTGTCTAGATATGTAAACATGTGAGATGTGCTCATTTATGGTTCTCAGCCTACATGAATTGTAGGCTGAGAATCCTCCAATGCATCCTGATATTATTAGTAATGCATTATATAAACGTATTTGTATCATAAATTTCTGTCAATTAAGAATATTTTTAGAATAATTTCTTATTTCTGCAAATGTGTCCAATACTAAAGCTTAAAATCATAAATATAAAATTATTGTATTTGAACAAATGAACAAATTGTGGAATATCCTGACAAATTTGGAACTTGAAGAATGCGATCTCTCCTAGATATTGTCAATGTAGTCTTGAAATAAAACTGAACAGATATAACCTGGAAACTGTATATGAAATGGAGCTTTCCTGACCACAACAGTCTGATAGGGAGAAGGGAGAGTCACCTAGCCTGGATCAGACTAACCAGTTAATGAGGATCTGATTATCAGAGAAATGTTAAAGTAATCTGAATCTTTTAAAATATTTCAAATATTTTGAATGTATATGTAAGCTAATTTGAATATGGGAACTATATAGAAATAATGTAAGTTTGCAACTCAGTTTTTTCAATGAATGATAATTCTCTGGAATGAAAGTAGAGCCTAAACAGAGATTTTCTTCTGGTGTGAAGAAAAATCTAAATGAAGAGAAGTTGCTAGCAACACTGTTAGACTAGCTATTCCACCCATCAACCTCCCTAATTGAAGGGAAATATCAATTTAAGAACAGTGTTTGCATGTAACAGAATTCTCTTCTTGATAAGGAACCTTCTGAAGTTCAGGTACTCAGTCATCAGAAAACTGTAACTGCATTTCATTGGCCATATTTACAATCTCCTTTATACTCATCTGCTTAATTCAGAAAGTCAGGATGCAGATCACAGAAGATCACTGTGCATATCTTGGGTTTACACATCTGGTTAACTAAAACATCTAATTAGTCAAAATGGACTTGCTTTGCCATTGGCTCCTTTTCCTAAATGGTGTCATTAGATTCTTTAGTAGGATCTGGCCAGAAATATTCCTTGTTCTGAGTTTGGATTTCACATTTAACTGTAAACAAATTGCAACCACATGGTTTGCAGGTCACACAGTTGGGGTAAAGAGCCAGGAGCTGTGAATGGATAAATTAACATAACCAAATTTCTTCAAATGTTCCCATAGTTTCTATATTCTTAACTTCATAGCGTCATTAATGAGATGTTTTATCTGTTTAAATTTACTTATATAAGTTTTCATACTATTTTGAAAATCAGCACTGTAATATTCTATACTCAACTGTTTCTTTGCATATATGTATGTATATCTTCATCACATTTTATTTAGTGTATCACAATATAGGAAACTATAAATCAGAGTTTTACAATAAATCAGTAAGCATCTCACCTGTTCAGTGTTGTCTTTAAGCAGCCTTTGATATGTTTATTTGTAACTTCTTGAAGACTATTATCCTCCAATGATGATGCAGTTCCCTTTTTATGGCAAATCAAAATATAATTTTTATTGTTATTGTTTGACCAAAATATTCCCACAGATGTCTCATATCGTATGCAAAATTCAACTTTAGCACCTTCTTTTTGATAAGGAGGAACCAATGAAATCTTGAATAAGAATTGGTCAGTCTCACCATCACAAGAATCTGGCACATATTCTGCTAAGATGTCATAATAGGTTAGCCAGTTGTCCAAAGACATTCGAACATAGACCAACTTCTGAAAGGATATATTCAGAACACGAATTATGCCCTTCATACATATTATGCCTGGAAGAAACTCTACAAATTCTAGACATATTTTATGTGCACGCACAGATTGCAAAAGTTCCTCTTGTGTGGTGGGAATTAGAAACAGTGGAGTTAAATAGAATTCTTCCACAGGCACATCTTCATCTTCTAAATCATCACTGGCCTGTGTAATTGGATTATCCCAGCTATCAAACTCCTTAACAGATACAAGATCAAAACCAAATGCATCAGCAAATGAAACTTTTCTTGCAATAGTTGAGGGGATTTCTGTTTCCATTTCTTCAGAAGAATCTGAATTCCGCCTTCGGGGACCAGGGGAGAAACGATGCTGATGTGTAGCTTTAACATCTTCTTCTTCAGAAAAACAATCACTTAAAGTAGGAACTTCTAATAAGTTCTCCCTACCAATATAACCAGGTTCTTCAAAAGACTCCATTGGGTTCTCTGATATAAACTGAAAGGGAGCAGTCTGTGTAGTGGCAGCTGATATTTGAAACTCTGTGATTTGAAACAAGGATTACTGTTACAGTTGACATTGCAAAAGGAATCCTGGCCTATTAATAGGACCAATGGCTTGTTAAATATGTTAGGTCATTATGCTGGTCTATGACTGCTATAAAGACTTGATATGATACATAAGCCACTCTCTAAAGGCCTGTAAAGGAAGACTGTTACAAAGAAATGATAGTGAAGATATTTCTCCTGTGGTTAATTTGAAGTTCTGAACCTTTGTTAATATAAAATAATAACTATTCTATAATATAATGAACAACAGATGGAAAATCAAAAGCACAAAAGTAAAAGCATAGTCTGCCACATTGGGATATTTATCAAAGTTCACTAATATGGATGAGATTTATATTTGTGTCAAATTACAAAGGAATAAAATATGCAATTTGACCTTCCATACATTGAATATCTGATTTTAAAGCAGGGAGTCAATATTTACCATTGGTAAACAATGCTAATGAACACTGAACATGCATAATTTAGAATAATAATAAAGCACCTGCCGTATAACACCCCAGACCTAACAACTATTGATAAGAAAGACAAAAAAGTCTGGGTAGTGGAAGTTGCAGTACCTGAAACAGCAGAATAGAGGAGGAAGAACTGGGGGGGAAATCACAAGATACGAAAGCCTGCAAATATAAATAGAATGATTGTGGCAAAAGAAAGCAAAAATATTAATAGATCCCTTGGGTACAAACCCAAAAACTTCTGGAGCACCACTTAAATATCATTGGCCTTTGCAAAATCATAATCAGTCAATTATGAAAGTCAGCTTGGAGAAAGCTTACAGTCTGTGATGATAGCTTTAACACCATCAAACAACATTTGCCTATCCTAGGTCCTTGGGAAGGACTTGATGCCAAACACAGTCTAAACAACTGGCTGACTGTGTGACCAACCATAATATATTTGAAAGACATTAACAGGTTCCAATCCAGTTTCTAAGTAACTAAATTCAAGTTGCTATAAACTAATAAAAATCAACAGTACTACACAAGAAGTTAAAGCATTTACATATTGTAGAACATTACAACAAACAACAATTACATGATTTAATCATAGTGATTCCCTGAACAGCTGTAGTTGGGCAATAGGGAGATAGAAAACTTAAAGAAAAGAAAGAAAAGAGGATTATTGGAAAGCTACATTGCATAAACATTTTAGGTGATGGGAATGTCCCAATGAGTACCTTATCAGTGGTTAAGTTGATGAGTTGGTTCACATGATTATTATATTCTGCACAATAACTGATTAGTGACAGCTATGAAGAACAAGTTGTTTGATATGATGCCTGGAGCAAATGAAGATTAAGGCATACATCAATACTCGGTTATAGACTATTTGATAATGTTAGCATGACCTTTGTTGTATAAAAAAAGCCATGTGTTATTGTATTTTAAAACTGTATGGTTATTGTTGATATAATTTGAGATTTATATCAATCAATCAACTTTTTCTACATGGATGTAAAATGTATTTGCATTTAAAAACAAGCTTGTCATAATGTGACAGATGGACTTTGCATTTTCTGTTCTGAGGAAGAAATGATAAATTGTTTTATTTAATATTTATTGTTATATTTACTTTATTTATTTTACTGGGTGCTGGCATCATTAAATTATGAGTGGTCTTTTGAATAAATTATGATAAAACTATTTCTTCTTAAATAAGAGCTGCTCTTGTTAAGTCAAAAGCTTATACATTTCAATATGCAGAAATTGTTACTGTAGTTTCAATATATATATATTTGATATGGCTAGAAATAGAGCTAAAAATGCGACTCTTGGGTATGTCCATACTATGTCGAAATAATCACGATCACCAAGAGGAGATAAAATATTTAAAAGCAATTAAAAAGTATTTGATATATATATATATATATATATTTGATAAATATATATATATATATATAAGAACTCGGTGCTTGGAGTACATTCTAGTATAACCGGCCCAGTGACGAGATCGAAGAGTCGTGCACACGCCCTAATTAAACCTATAAAGGGACTTTCCCATTGACCAGCATTCTAAGCCCTGAAGATGTCAGCGGATGCCGACGAAAGCTAGGCACTTTTATTGATTTCTATGTATTTTAAAGGTTTTTAATATTC
>NW_015387422.1:381130-383600 GCF_001527695.2 Protobothrops mucrosquamatus
CATGGAATCCTTCCCAAGCCCTCTCTAAGTTTATTGAAATTAGCTCTCTTGAAGTCCAAGACTCTAGTTTGACTGTGTTCTATTGCTTGTGCTTCCATAATGTTGAATTCTAATATTGCATGATCACTTCCTCCCAGGGTTCCTATGGCTTCAACACCTTCTATCATTTCATCTCTGTTAGTGAGAATTAGATCCAAAACATTTTAGAAATGTCAGCAGATATTGCTACTATTAAATAGGCTTAGACCAATATACACCATCTTTTATATTAAAGAGGCAGAGAGAAAAAGTTATTATTAACAAGGTGTCCTGAAGGGATTAAAAAAAGTCAAGATGGCAGCCAGAACCATGTGATGCATGGAAAATGGGGCAAACCTTCATCCACATTGTTATAGTCACTGACTCCTGATGTTTTGATGACCTGCAGTCACCTATGATTACCACTCAAAATCTAGATAAAAAAATCTCTTTTCAACATTCAAACTACTATCTATTTTGTATCATGGATCCACCACCTCACCTTTCAAAGTACATTCTGCCTTGAAGTTGGGCTCATCGCTAAATTCCAGATATAAAAGTATCCCAATATTCAGCTGTATTATGGCAGAAAGACACTAAGAACAGAATATCAAATGAGCAAATCAATCCAAAGTCTTCAATTCCCTTTACCAGTGAAATATTTTGAGAAGTGTGTGTTTTTGTGCGTATATACCCAATTCTTTTCTCACCATAAAGAAGGCTGGAGATAATTCTCTCTCCCCACCCCGCCCACTCCAGCGAGTTTAAAAATGGACAGAGGAAGTGCCAAGTGACTGACAAAAATAATTTTAGGTTGCAGTCATATTGACTACTATAAATAACATCTTCCATTTGTTCTGTTCTTTCTGATCCTATTTTGCTTGGAGGTAAAAGTTGATGTTTAATTTAAGAAAAAAATACTATTCAATCTCCTGGTGAATATAATAGTTCATAATTCAATTGGGTAAAGCCAAAGTTTAACTTTCTATGTTTTTAACATAAAATGACCCTATTACAAAAAATATTCATTTTTGTCACAGTTTAGTTTAGATCTTACATCAAACTCCAGTTCCTTTATCAGTATAAAATCCACTATTACTTATAACATATGTATTATGTTATACATAATAACTATAATCTTAGAAAACTAGCAGCATGATAGTGATCATCATCATCTTCAGATTGGACCACTACAATATGGTCTCCATGGAGCTGCCCTGGATGCGTATCCATTTTAACTGGCGCAGAATGCAGCAGTGCTGACAGTTATACATGCTCCTAGAAAAACACATATGACACCTTTGTTCCACAAGTTGCATTAGCTGCCAATTTGTTTTTGGGTCCAATTCAAGGGCTTTAACCTTTAAAGCCCTTATGCCATGAGACTAGTTTTCTGAGGGACTGTCTCTCACTGATTACATCAACCTGTCCCATTCAATTTGGCAGACAAAACATCAAACTCCAGGACTTATATTTGGTCTCAGGAAGCAGGCCTTATTTGTTGTGATGTCCACCTTATTTTCTCCCTTGAAATCAGGTGAGATCCAACCCTGCTATTATTTCTGAGTGTCTGAGGGTCCCAGGGAACTGCAGACATTCTAAGCTGGCTCCACTGCTGTTGATATTTTTCTCGGCCCATGTGGTTTGTATATTTTAATGGTTTTTATTTTTCCTTTTTCATAATGATTGCTTAAAGCTTTATGACTGTTTTTATGTATCTGTGTTTTTATTTCATTATTGTATGCTGCCCAGAGTGAGATAGATAAATAAATCCAGTAAATTTAAATGGTTTCACGGCTTTCTAGGAATATAAAATTATCTTTACTTGAAACCAAAAAGGTTATATAACAGTACTAAATAATCTGTCTGGAAAAGACATTTCCACAAATAGGGCACTGTACTGACCAATCATTTCTTTTAAGGCCATCTGCTGTTCCTCCCTAATCTACTGTCTAAAACAGGGGTAGTCAACCTTTTTATACCTACCGCCCACTTTTGTATCTCTGTTAGTAGTAAAATTTTCTAACTGCCCACCGGTTCCACAGTAATGATGATTTATAAAGTAGGGAAGTAACTTTACTTTATAAAATTTATAAAGCAGAGTTACAGCAAGTTAAAGCATATAATAATAATTACTTACCAAATACTTTATGTTGGACTTTTGCTAAGTTTGGCAGAATAAATCTTTATAAAACAACTTACTGTAGTTAAATCTATCTTTTTATTTATACTTTGCATACATAGAAGCATGACGTCTGATGAAATTACATTTAATTAATTAAATTATTCATGAGATCCCTGAGGCTGATGCTGCGAAACTAAATACTGGATATCTGGCTCAATTTTTGTAAGGAACAAATGAAGGTCTCCTTTTTTGGAAATATTCAGGTGATTTCTTTCTTTGGTCATAATATGATTAACAGCACTAAAGCCTGATTCCACAAGATATGAG
>NW_015387422.1:386731-395870 GCF_001527695.2 Protobothrops mucrosquamatus
AAAAAGTCAATTAAATTAAAAAAAGGAAAGTGCTTCAGTATCGGACAAAACCCCTACCGCCCACCATGAAAGCTGGAACGCCCACTAGTGGGTGGTAGGGACCAGGTTGACTACCACTGGTCTAAAATAAAGATAGTTAAATCTGTCAAGGAAATGCAGGAAGGCATACTCTCTCAGGAAACTTGTTCCAAGCTCCAGTTCCAATTTTGACTGACATTGTTTCAATATAGAATAGCAGATGGTTTTACTGGATGTATGGATCAGATCGATATTCAATTGTAAGTCATAGAAGGGTCTGAATCCATAAAACCCCTTTTGAGAATGAAACCATTTTCTATTAATAGAGATGAAAAAGAAATGTCATAAGACTTCTAAAAGATGGAAAAATATTTTTGTTGTAGAGGCTTAATTTTAGGCTGTCCTTTAAAGATATTCAAAACAGGATCAATTTTCCCCACTTTTGTTTAAAGATCAAAATATATTTATTTTTGAAATAAATAAGTGAGATTGGCTGGGAAAGAACAGACTCTGTCTCAAACATGCCAAGACTGAGTAGATCTGGATGTCAGGTCCCCAAATCCTTATTGTTTCCCTTCTATATGTATATTCTTTTGCTTTGCTTTGGGGCCTGCCATTTAGCTGGGTGGAGGGGGGCTATTTGCTATCACTTGGGATAACTTTCGCTTTCTGCTTTCCTTCTTCCACCTCTATCCACTTGAGAAAGGAATGTGTCTCCTTTATCAGGGAGGTGGTTACAGAGAAATGAAAGCTGGAGAAGACCTGGACATTATAATTTTGGTGGGAGGAGGAATATTGCTGGTTTAATTATACCGTTCAAGCAGGATTTTTCCCAGATCTCACCTTGACTTCCCTACTGTCACTAACCCCCAATAAAAGTTTCCTTTTGAGACAATGCCTGTTTCAAGAGCTCTGCTTTCTTGGGTGGTTAGCTGAGGTGGGTCCTTACAATGGAGGTTTTCCATCTGATTCTTGATATTCCCTCTCAAAAATCTATTGAACAATTTGGGGCTCCTCCTAGGCTCCCAGGTCCTGTTCAAAGAGCAGATGGCAACTTTGAAATGGAAGAAGCTCTTTGCACAACTACATTATTTACCAGTTTGTGTGCATTCCTGAATCAGGAGATCGTGCTGATTGTCATTCCTGCAATATGCTCTACATTCCTGCAATATGCTCTACATTCCTGCAATATGCTCTACATGGATCTGCTATTGAAGACCTTCTGGAAGCTACAATTGGTCCAGAATGTAATAGTGCAGGTAGTTTATGAGTCATGAGTTAAGTCACACTCATAACTTAAGAATGCCATCTGATGAGATAGCATTTTCCATTGTAACACTTCCCCTCTGGAATTATTTCACTTTGCCAAGATGCAGTTGACCCTGACACTTTAAGGCTCTCAGAAAAGCAGAAAACAACTGTTTGCTTCCTTGAGCATTGAGGACAGGATAAGTGGAGTTCCAGGGTAAATTGGGGTATGAATTTTAACATTTTACCTTGTTTTATTTTTGCTCTATTGTGCTAACTGGAGATGTTTATCTCTAGAGATAAATCACATTTACACACCTTTCAAAGAGACAATAAAAAGGCTAAGAGGGAAACAAAAAGACTAGAACACATTATTTTCAGCAGCTAGCACTCAGATAATAATATCCTAATCAAGGATCTAAGGAGACAAACAACCAACCAGACAAACTATCAAGCATAAAATAATACCCTAATAAAGGAACCAGAAGGAAGAAAACTATATCCCCACCAAGCTACTATATATAAATAGGGAGCAAACACCACATTCACAGGCACTGTTTTATGTTAAAAACATAAAACAAGACATTTTAAACATTTAAACAGAATTAAAATAGAACAAGCATTTTAAGCAAGATCATTTTCCAACAAATATTTGTTTTGAATAAAATGTAATGTCTGATTCAGATTTGGACATGTGTATAAGAACTTGTCTATGGAGCACAAATGCTATTATAATTACCACACGTCCTTTTACACTGACCCTATTACCAACATGATCAAGAAATATTCATTCTTCCTTTATTGACTTATATTATGGTTATAAGTATGGACGTTCTCTTCTTGATTTCCTCCTCTTTGTTATATAAAATGCTTATTACTTACAACATCACTAAATTTTGCCTGGCAGCAATTAAAATTCGCAATCAGATAATTAAGGATATTGGACATGGGCCAACCTACTGAGAATTTCTTTTATTTTTTAATCAATTTTTGTTTTTATATGTTTCTTGTGGCCTTCGAAAGCCTTTTTAAATCCATTTTCTTAGTATTAAGAATTTTTATAGAGATATCTTAGTATTTTAATTTTATAGTATTGTGTTAGCAATCCTAGCTTTTAATAATCTTTTGTCTCTTATAAATTTCAGTATTATTGACATGGATGATTTATTTTATTCTGACCTATGGTGAAATAAAATATTTGACTGATTGATTCAGATTGTTCAGTGAAGAAAAGCTCAAACAATAGCTTATTTTAATTTAGGAGAAAAAGAGGG
The DNA here is from genome assembly GCF_001527695.2 of Protobothrops mucrosquamatus. Taxonomy (NCBI): domain Eukaryota; kingdom Metazoa; phylum Chordata; class Lepidosauria; order Squamata; family Viperidae; genus Protobothrops; species Protobothrops mucrosquamatus. The sequence goes on from NW_015387422.1 coordinate 389,272, forward strand.
GATTTGTGTGGGATATGAGGAAACATTCCTTCCTGTTGGAATATTCATGAGCAGGAAGAGTCATGTGGTAACTCAGTCAGCCAATGTGAAGAAAGTGCTACTGAGTCTGTGCAAAAGGTTATTGAGTTAGAAGCTGGGTTTCAGTTTCAGTCTCTGGTCTGTCTCTGCTGTAACAAGTCTTCATTGTGCTATGTTGCTATGAAGAAGAATGTATGGTATTGTAAATATTTTGATATGAATATAAAGAGTTTATTTGAATCAGCTAAATGCAGTCAACTGTGAGAGATCTGATTTATTTTTACCAACAGAGAAAATTAAAATTCTCTAATAGGTTATGGGCCCAGAGCTTACTAAGGACTGCATTGTAATTGAAAGCTGGAAGAAATTGCCTGTGTTTAGAAAAGTATAAGAACAAGGCAGAATTAGCAGAATGGCTGCAATGGAATTTAAAAAAAGCTCTGTGCCTCGTTTAGGCCAAAAGAATTACATTATATGGGCTGCTAAGATGGAATGTTTGCTGAAAGCAAAAGAGCTGTGGTATATTGTAGAAAATCCCCCACAAGTATTTGTAGCTGCTGATCAGAAAAGCCATGATCAAGCCATGGCTTATCTCAGTGGTTCTCAACCTTTTTAATGCCGCGACCCCAACCGGTCGTAAGTCGAGGACTAAACTGGTCGTAAGTCGAGGACTACCCAACCGGTCGTAAGTTGAGGACTTTCCCTGCCCGGGAGCACCGCGCATGCGTGGTTCCGCCCCCTGCGCCGGCCGAGGCATAGCTGGCAAGCGGCAGAGACAGAGCAGGCCGACCACCAGCTGGCCCAGCCCAAGGGAGGTAAGGCACCTGCCAGAAAAGGGGGAAAAAATGGCGGACAAAAAAAATGGCAGACAGCCTTGCTTGGAGACCCCCGTGAAATGGTCGATAGACCCCAAATGGGGTCCCGACCCACAGGTTGAGAACCACTGGCTTATCTCATCTTGAATTTAGATGATGAACAGTTTCTAAATGTTGCAAATCTAAAGACTGCAAAGGAAATTTGGATGAAGTTGAGAACTGTGCACATGAATGTTTCTGCATGCAATATAGTGCAATTGTCAAGAAAACTTTACAGAGCCTGTTTGCAACCAGGTGAATATGTGGAACAGCATTTAAATAAAATGCAAAGTTTATTTTTGGACTTAGAACAACGTGGGATTAAATTCCCTGAGTCACAGAAGGTTTTTTTTTTTAATAAAAATTTTTATTATTTTTTGTAATTGAACAGCAAGTACGATATGATGCATTTACATACACAAGCAAAAAAGATAATCCTAGTCAATACATTTTCGGAAACGCTCGGCTGTCCCCGCCTTGCCTCCACCCTCATTCACTTTCCTCTCCTTCCTCCCCCTAGACCCACAACCTCTCCTCCTTCCTCCTTTCCACCTACCTACATCCCATCCCCCTTCTTAACCACCTCCTCGAGTGCAGTTTGGGGTACCAGCCGAGCATCTCCTCTTTTCAATACAATTCCATTATTTACCTATAACATATAAATACATCAATTTTTATAATTTCTATCCCCTAATCCCCTTCCCCCCTCCCCCCCGGACTTCCCAGAGCTGAGTACAGGAATAATCACACAATAATCCAAGTTTAACCCAAACAACCCATTCATAATATAAACTTCATATTTGAATGACATTGAGATTATATGTTAGTTGAATTGATATTTGATATATATATTTAATATATATTTTTATAAATATTCATTGTTATTAATTAGTTTTCGATATACTATTAACAAGTAAAGTATAAAAGAGACTTATATTAGATAGGTAGAAGAGGTATGGTTTTATTTAAAGAGAACTATGACTAGGAAGTCCTATGCGGATATTTTTGCCATTTCTGCAAAATATGAAACTTTCTGTCTCCAATCATCCATAGTCGGTAATATCTCCTTTTTCCAATTTTGAGCAATCAGTGTCCTTGCTGCTGTTATACAGTACAACATCAAATTCATTTCTTTTGAGTCCAGATTGTCCATAATGCCCAATAAAAATAATTGCGGTGTAAATTTTATCTTTTTCTTAAAAATCTGTTGGAGGTTCCACCAAATCTTAATCCAAAAGGCTTTAACGTCCCTACATGTCCACCAAATATGATAATAAGTTGCATCCAAATTTCCACATCTCCAACATTTTGGCTGCAAGTTCGGGTACATGCAAGACAATTTTTGAGGGTCCAAATGCCATCTATAAAACATTTTAAATCCTTATAAACAATTCCCTTTAGTTTAACTCCCCTTGTAATTCCTTGTATTGCATGTTCCAGAATAGCCCACAATGGGATTTTAAAACTTAACTTATAATAATACTTTTTCCAAACTCTCAGAAGTGCAGTTCTTCAAATGTGAGACCTAAAAACATGATCAACTTTCTTGTCAAAAAATAAGTAAGCATGCCATCCATAAAATAAATCCCAGCCTTCAAGAGTCAATATATCTCTATTAGTTAAATTAATCCAATCACTAATCCAAGTTAAAGCCACCGCATCATAATACAATTTTAAATTTGGGGCTTTAAGTCCCCCTCTTTCCCGTGCATCTTGCAAAATTTTAAATTTAACCCTCGGTTTTTTCCCCTACCAAATAAACCTATTGACACCTCTTTGCCACTCTTCCAAATTTAAATCCTTTTTTAAAATAGGTATCATCTGAAACAAAAAAAGAAACTTAGGAAGGACATTCATTTTGACCACTGAAATTCTCCCCAATAATGACAACTGTAACTTTTTCCACTCATTTAAATCCTTTTGAACTCTTATCCATAACTTATCATAATTATTTTTATACAATTTAACATTAGAAGCAGTAATATAAACACCCAAGTACTTCACCTTTTTCACTATTTCAAAACCAGTTAGGTTACTTAAAGTCTCTTTATCTTTCAAAAGCATATTTTTAGATAATATTTTAGTCTTATTATTATTTACTTTAAATCCCGAGACTTTCCCATACTGTATCAGAATCTGTATCAAATGTCTTGTTGAGTCAATTGGTTGCAATAAGGTAAAAACCAAATCATCAGCAAAAGCTCTAAGCTTGTAATCATTCTTACCCAAAGTTATTCCTTTTATGATCTGTGATTCACGAACCTGAATTAATAAAATCTCCAATGTCAATATAAACAATAAAGGTGATAATGGGCATCCTTGCCTCGTACCTTTCTCAATTTTAATTAAATCTGTCAATCCTCCATTTACTACCACTTGCGCTGATTGTTGTTGATAAATAGCCTTTAACGCTGATAAGAATCTGTCCCCAAAATTCATTTTGTCCACCATTCGTAATAAAAATTGCCAGTCCAACTTGTCAAAGGCCTTTTCAGCATCCAGAAAGATAAGAGCCGCCGGGATTTGATTATTTTTATCCAGATATTCCAACAAATTTACAATTTGTCTAACATTGTTCTTCATATATCTACCAATTATAAATCCAGACTGATCCACATGAATAATCCGTTTCAATACTTGCATTAATCTATTAGCTAAGATTTTTGCAAAAATCTTATAATCCGTATTCAATAAAGATATTGGCCTATAATTTTTAGGCTGTGTCAAATCTTGATCCTCCTTTGGTATAAGTGAGATAAATGCACACCTCCATGATGGTGGCACTTCTTCTCCTAACAAAATACTGTTAAAAAGACATCTCAAGGGTTCTAACATTTCTTCAGACAATATTTTATAATAAATTGCCATTAACCCATCTGTACCAGGGGCTTTACCAACCTTCAATTGTTTAATTGCCTCTATGATCTCATCCAGCACAATCGGACAGTTCATCATTCCTTTTTGGTCATCTGAATGTCTAGGAAAATTTACTTGTTGGAGATAACTATCTATTTCAGAAGTTTGTATATTCTCAGAGGCATATAATTTTGAAAAATATTCCGAGAAAGCCTTTTTAATCAAATCTTGTTGAAAAACCTCTTTATCTTTATAATTTATTTTCTCTATAACTCTTTGTTTTTGTTTCTTTCGTAATTGATAAGCTAACAACCTTCCAGGTTTGTCTGCATTACAAAATGTATTATGTTTCATATATCTCAGGTTAACTGCCATTTGGTCAGCCAATAACATGTTAAACTGTTCTTTCAGCATTGCAATAGATACCTTTAAGTTATTATCCGTTGGATTTATGGAGAAAGCTTTTTCTTTTACCTTTATTTCTTGTTCCAGGTCCCTATGCCTTTGTAATTGCTTTCGCCTATAAGCAGTATTCATTGAAATTAAGGCACCTCTCATAAAAGCTTTGCTTGCATCCTATACCATTGACATAGAAGTGCCTTTATTCATATTCAACATGAAAAAGTCTTTTAAGTGATCTTTAAGTTTCTGTACATTAATTTCATATTTTAATAAATTCTCATTTAATCTCCAAGTCCTTTTACTTCCACCATCAATTAAAAATTCCATCCATACAGGACTATGATCTGATAAAGTCCTAGGAAAAATCTTCACTTTTTTAACCTTAGGGATTAAGTCACTGGTAATCAAAATAAAATCAATTCTAGAATGAGATTGATGTCTGTCTGAGAAAAAGGTAAAATCACTTTCTCCTGTATTCCAATCTCGCCATATGTCTTTTAACTCCAAATCCTCTTGCAATGCAAAAAAACTTTTAGGCAGTCTAGTTTGAGTTGAAGCTTTAGAAAAAGTCTTTTTATCTTTTTTAGGGTCTATTACACCATTCCAATCTCCCATCATAATAACAGATTTGTAATCCAATTGTATTATCTTTTGATGTAGAAGACTGTAGAATTGTTTCTGCTGTTGGTATTGGTTAGGTGCGTATATGCCAGCAACAAGACACTTTTTCCCATTCAATAAAAGTTCTATAAGCACAAATCTTCCTTCTGTATCAAAATCTATTAACTTTGGCAGTAATTCTTTCTTAACATAAAAAACTATACCTGCTTTTTTCTTTGGTGCAGGGGCAATAAAATGTAGACCCAATTTGGAGTTAACCAGATATTTTTGATCTTTTGATGCAATATGCGTTTCTTGTAAACATATAATATCATCTTTGTATTGTTTCAAATAATGAAATATTTTCTTCCTTTTTTGTGGTGAATTCAATCCATTAACATTTAAAGTCATTAACTTAGCCATCTTTCGGCTTTTGGAGCTTCTGGAGCATTCCTTGCAGGTCTGTCATGACAGATCTTTTGGATCTGGCCCCTCCCACTGGCTCTGAGATAAATGAGTATGTTTGAGGCACAGTTTCCCAAAGTCTTTACAGTCTTTACAATGTAGCAATCCACAACCGGAAGAGAAGTGAAAGTTTCCCTTTGAAACAAAGAAGCGGCTCACCCGCAGTCATTTTTTTTTTCAAAGTTAACTTTCAATTGTAACAATTGAGAAGAAACCTTATTCTTTCTGAGTTAAAGTTATATTTTTTTTTCCAAACAAGTCCAAGTTCCTGGTCAGCTCTGTCTGTTGTTACTCACAGTTAAAAAAATTTCAAATTTTCAGAGGTGGAGACGACGTCTGGCTTCGCTGCAAAGACGAAGACATCCCGGTCTGCGGAGGAAGCTGAGCTCCAGAGGAGTTCTCACCTACGTCTCCCTGGAAACTCCTAGGGAGACTAGGGAACTCTACTCCTACTCAGAGTAAAGCTCACCTTCTCTCCTCCCGGAGAGAAAGCTCAAGCCGCCAAACAGCTGATAGATGCTGTTTCAGCAGCTTTAATGCAGCCCCGGACAGGAGGCTGTCAGAAAGCCTCCATCGGCCGTCGACGAGCCACCGGAAGCCCCCACAGAAGGTTTTAGTGGTGTTGAACAATTTAGATAAAACCTGGAACACAGTTTCTGCAATATTTGAGTGTAAAGAAGAGAAAGACTTAAATTTTGAGGCTTTAAAGGCATGTTTGCTTAATGAACAAGAAAAGCACAATTTTAGAAGCAGCCAGGAGGAGGAGAAATTCCTGAGGAGGGGGTCCAGACTGCAAGTCTCTGGAGGAGAAGCAAGGAGCAGATGGGACCAAATTGCAACAAAAGAGAGATTTTGCAGACAGAGAGTTTTGCAAGAAAAGAATTGCTACATTTGTGGAGCGAGCACACATCTGAAAAGGAACTGTTTGCAGAGGAACAATTTGCAGAACAGGACATTTGTGCATGCAAAGAAGACTAATTTGCAAAAGGAACATTTTGGTGTTGCAAAAGTTTGCTATAGCAACAACAGAGACAAGTGGCTAATAGATAGTGGGGCAAATCAAACAATTGTTAATGACTCTGAATTATTTTGCAGGTTTGTTCCAGTAGCACAAGAAGCTGTGGCTTTGGCAAATGGCCAGAAAGCAAATGTCATTGGAAGAGGCGATGTAAAAATTCCATATTTGGAATCAAAGTTTACCAATATGCTTTGTGTACCTGAGATGGAACATAATTTGTTAAGTGTGTCTAATTTAGACAAACAAGGTTTTGAGATCATTTTTGTAAATGGGAAGTGTCTCATCAAAAGGAATGGGAATATTTGTGCAGAAGGCATAAAGGAAGATAATCTATATGTATTGCAGGGACAAAAGGTTCAATGTTCCCATATATTTAAGAATGTTGC
>NW_015387422.1:398085-400328 GCF_001527695.2 Protobothrops mucrosquamatus
TGGTATTCACTATGGAAAATGTATTAAGTCAATAGGTCTGATGTCTCTTCCTGTCATGAAGGGAGGAGTGTTGGAATATTCATGAGCAGGAAGAGTCATGTGGTAACTCAGTCAGCCAATGTGAAGAAAGTGCTACTGAGTCTGTGCAAAAGGTTATTGAATTAGAAGCTGGGTTTCAGTTTCAGTCTCTGGTCTGTCTCTGCTGTAACAAGTCTTCATTGTGCTATGTTGCTGTAAAGAAGAATGTATGGTATTGTAAATAATTTTATATGAATATAAAGAGTTTATTTGAATCAGCTAAATGCAATCAACTGTAAGAGCTTCTGATTTATTTTTACCAATAGAGAAAATTAAAATTCTCTAATACTTCCCATTTTTTCATTAAGCTGAAATCTGGGGTTGTTCAGTCATGAGATAATACTTCTTCACAAATAAAAAGTGGTGATTATGCCCACCAACTTAGGATTTTTTAAAGGAATTTAAACAAATTAATGAAACATGAAGTGACCAATATGTATTAGTTATGGTGGCTGTAAATACTACAAACAAGATCAGAGGCAGGCAGCCTGTATATAATCACTGCTGGGGACAGTGCAAATGTTTTCATAGTTTGAACTTGGATTTTCCATAATTATCTTTCCTACTGGACAAGATTAGCTGTTAGCTTATTCCAAAAGAAGTAACCTTATCTTCAATTTCCATAGCTCATTTTATTTCCCTGCATTTGAGTTTACATTATTGGAAATCTGTGTTCTTAAATGGATATAAAAGTCATTTGCACAGCACAATTCTAAATCAAAATATATCATTTACAATTATTGATTTACTTAACAGGCTAGCATGAAATTTAATCTTAAAATAAAAGTCATAGACTTCAGAATAAAATACTTCTGAACATACCACAAACTTTTATTTCTTTCATTGCTTTGCTGTTGTCTTTGCAACCCAATTAGGAATATATACTGCTCACAAAAATAAAGGGAACATTTTACCATGGAACTGAAGGGGTTTGTGTTCCCTTTATTTTTGTGAGCAGTATAAATACAGAATCTAGGCAAAACTGTACTTTAAGTTCAGATAATTTCATTGGAAGGTAGTTAAGCAAGTGTATAATCTTCCAGGTGAAGTAGATGCATTTAAATGTACTCAGTTCTGGCATACATGAGTGATTTGTGTGACTATTGTGGGGAGTGAAATAATGATATATTCAGGCACATACCAAGTAAGAGAAATGTTATATTATTTAGAGTTTACAATTTGATTTAATTTAATAAATGATTTTGCAGAAATATTAAAGGCATGAAATCAAAGCATTTATTATTACTATTTGAATATCATTTTTCAGTTGTATATGCCATACCTGGGGCACTGAAACCGTCATAAATATGAGTCAGTTGCCAAGCATCTGAATTTTGAATTTTGATTACGTGACAATGGGGATGCTCCAATGGTCACTTTTTGCAAGCAAAGTCAATGGGGAAGCCAAATTTATTAATTTGTCAACTGCAGTGATTCATTAACAACTGTGGCAAGAAAGGTCATAAAATGGGGCAAAACTCACTTACCAAATGTTTCACAGAAATTTTGGGCTCAATTGTGGTCGTCCGTCGAGGACTACTTGTATTCACTGCCCATGAATCCCTCACTGATGAGAAATTGGAATCCAAGCCTTCAGCTGCAAGTGCACTAATAACATTGTTGAAATATAATTGGGAAGATGCATATAGAATATAATGGAGAAAAAAACAATAATGTACAAAGGTGGAAAAGTGTGAAAAACGGTCATAACTCACTTTTTTCAGTGCCGCTGTAACTTCAAATGATCGCTAAATGAACTGTTCAATATTTATGTGAAGCCTTACTGTTCAATATTTATGTGAAGCCGCTGGGGGAGATCATCCGTGGCTTTGGGGTGGATTTCCATCAGTACCCTGATGATACTCAGCTGTACATCTCCACCCCAGGCCACCCCAATGATGCCCTTGACGTGATGGCCCGGTGTCTGGAGGCCGTACGGGTCTGGATGGGGAGAAACAGACTCAGTCTCAACCCTTCCAAGACTGAGTGGTTGTGGTTGCCGGCTCCCAGGTATGGTCAGCTGACTCCATCGCTGACTATAGGGGGCGAAACTTTGGCCCCCTCGGAGAGGGTTCGCAATTTGGGGGTCCTCCTGGATCCACGGCTGACACTGGATGACCAGTTGACGGCTGTGGCCAGGGGGGCGTTTTACCGGGTACGCCTGG
>NW_015387422.1:401860-404173 GCF_001527695.2 Protobothrops mucrosquamatus
GCTTCAAGGTGTTGATTATCATCTTCAAAGCGCACCATGGCATTGGACCTGGTTACCTCCGAGACCGCCTTCTGCCACAGATTACCTCCCACCGGCCGATACGCTCCCACGGAGAGGGCCTCCTCAGGGTGCCGTCAACCAGACAGTGTCGGCTGGCGACCCCCAGGGGGAGAGCCTTCTCTGTCGGAGCACCCACCCTCTGGAACGAGCTGCCCCCAGAGATCCGGGTGATTCCGGATCTCCCCTCCTTCCACCGCGCCCTCAAGACCTGGTTATTTCAGCGGGCAGGACTGGCCTAGGGGTATTTTAAATTGGTTTTAATCAAATTTTTAGTAGAAGCGGCCAAATTTGAATATTTATTTTTAATCATTTTTAAATTTTGTATTGTATTGTATCATTGTTTTAAACTGGCTGTAAGCCGCCCTGAGTCCTCCAGGAGAAGGGCGGGGTATAAATTTAATAAAATCAAAATCAAATGTTGTAAGTCAAGGACTATCTCTATTTGCAGATATTTGCCTGCCAAATCAGGACTACCTTTATTTGTTCTTTGGTTTTAGGTAATATATTGCAAGACATGGCTTGCTTATAGAGTATGTTTGGCATATGCAACTGAAAATGATATTTAAATAGTAATAATAAATGCTTTGATTTCATGCCTTTAATATTTCTGCAAAATCATTTATTAAATTAAATCAACTTGTAAACTCTAAGTAATATAGCATTTATCTTGCTTATTTGGTAGCTCTATAGTTTAATATTCAAACTATACCCCTTTATGACCTTTGAGTAAGCAAATAAGGTTGAAGAGTGAGACCAAATTTATTACTTACAGATAAATGACTTATTATGAAGTATCGTATACAGGTAGCCCTCAATTTATAACCATTCATTCAGTGACTGTTTGAATTTACAATGTAACTGAAAAAAGTTACTTATGACCCACACTTAAAATCGTTGCAGCATCCCCATGATTATGTGAACAAAATTTTGATGCTTGGCAACTGGCATAAATACATGCCAGTTACAGTGTCTCTGGGTCATACAATCACCTTTTGCAACCTTCTGGCAAGCAAAGTCAATGGGGAAGCCAGATTCACTTAACAAGTGTTACTAACTTAACAAATACAGTGATTCATCTAACAACTGTGGCAAGAAAGATCATAAAATGGTGCAAAATTCACTTAAAACTGTCTTGCTTAGCAAAGGAAATTTTGGACTCAATTGCAGTTTAAATTGAGGACTACCTGCATTGTTTCTTCTACTTGAAGTAAAAGATTACAAAATTGAGGATCTAAAATTTGGCGAGTGATTATATAGTTTAGTATCCTGATCTAAGAGAAAAGGTAAAGAAAAGGCAGTAGAATCCCTTAAGCCAGGGGTTCCCAATGCAGTCTGCGGCCTGGTATCAGTCTGTGGCCCATTGGGAACCAGATAGCGCAAGCAGCGGGCGAGTGTGTGAAGCTCCATTTGTAAATGCAGTGGGCGCATGCACAAAATCATCCCATCCCCCCATCATTGCTGCCACTGGTCCATGGGGCCAGAAAGGTTGGGGACCGCTCTTCCTGGTATATTTGGTTTTTCTCACCATCTGTAGCAAAGTTTTTAGTACTTTGTCAGTCCCCTTGAGCAAAGCTGGATAGAAAAAGTATGCTGAGAAAAGCTGAAATCAGCAGGTTCAGTCTAGGAGGTGAAATGCAGAACTTTCTTCCCACTTTCCTAGCTTTCTATAGACATCTCTTTTTTGCAACTTGGGACTTGATGGGAAAATGAAAGTAGGAGGAAAGGTCTATATTTCACCCCATTTGGATTACTGCAATGTGTTCTACATGGGCCTTCCCTTGAAGACCACCTGGAAACTTCAACTGGTCCAGAATGTGGCAGCCCAAACAGTGATGGATGCTCCTAGATTTGCCCATGTAACACAACTGTTGTGCAAGCTTCTAGTTTCTTTCCAAGTGCAATCTTAGTGTTGGTTATCACTTTTAAAACCCTATATGGTATAGAGCCAAGTTATATACAGGATCTCCTTTTCCTAAGAAATCTAGCCATCCTACCAGTCAAAGAGAGTGGTCATACTCCTAGTTACTTCCCTTAAATAATGTCTTTTATGTGACTGTTAGAAGTAAGTCTTCATCCTGGTTCATCCAAGCCGGGAATAAATAAGCAAACATGGCAACTGCTTTGGGAAGAAGGTTACAGTTTATTGCAGAAGACAGATGGTCTTGCAAGAAGCAGCAGAGGAGAGGAAAAGAGAGTGAGCACATGGGCAGATGGTCTTTTTATACCCTCTAGCCCTGCCTGGAAGTTTCCTGT
>NW_015387422.1:411391-430708 GCF_001527695.2 Protobothrops mucrosquamatus
CTTCCCAGGTGATGGGGCTAATGACTCTTAAGAGCTTCTTTTGTCTTGAGATCCCTGGCTCCAAACTTTCTGATGGTTCCACATCTGCATATGTATAAGACCAGCTACTGCCCTGGGCAAGGAGATGAGGCCAGGTTTGGTTTCTGCTTTTCAAAAAAATGCTTTTAAAAATCCTTTTGGTGAACAATATTTTTTTCCTTCCTTTTTAATATTTCCTTCTCTGGGTTAACTTCCCACATGACTTAGGAGTTCCATGGCAATCCCTGCCTTATGAAACCCTCTACCCTCTGAAGTTCAGCAGGCCTCCACCCTCCTAGCCTTCTGTAAAGCTTTGAAGACTTGGTTTCCCCCCCCCCCCCAAGTGCTGGAATAAGATGAGATGACTACATATCAGAAGCTTGATTTGGCACCAGTTTTTTTTTTTAATATGTTGGGGTTTTATAATTGTAATATGTTTTCATGTTCTTTTAGTTTTTGATTGGGGGTCAGAGTTGTTAAATTAGAAGATGGGCAGCTATATAAACATTTTAAATAAATAAATAATTTGAACTGTTCTTGTACCAACCTGCATATTAAATCTTTACCATATTTTTCCCTGTGTGGGATGTATAATGTCCACATTCTTTTTCTCAACCTCTCCATGTACATCAGCATTTCAGTTGACCATTTTTAAAAAGAAATATAATAATTGATATCAATTTCTTTGTAATAGGTACTAGCTGTCTTTTTCAGCCCTTTGTATTAACTTAGATACAAAGTCTGACAGGCTGTGAAAATAGGTCATAGGGAGGGAACTACTATATCTTTATCGCTATCCAAGATAGTGTTAGCTGTACATGAAATCTAATTTATATCCAGAGACATAACCAACGTATCAATGAGAAATAAAATTTAACAAAAGGTAGTTTGTTCTGAATCCACCTTGATTCTTTCATTTTACCCTCATCAGGTATTCTTTATTCAAAATGTTCTTTCCTATAGCAGTCTGTGAGGTTTTGTATGATTTTTTTTTAAAATAAAACTAAAATGCAATTCCATATGACTTATTTCATTATTTATTTCTGTCCAAGTTTGCCTACTTGGGAAAATTGATTAGGCTTACTTTTAAAAGAAAAAATTGATTGATACTTAATCAATTAAAGCTTGAAAAAATATTAAACATACTGTCTTTACACAAATTGTTAGCCAATTCTTTTTAAAAGCATCTGAACTGCTATTCAGTTCAGAGATATAAGAGATAACTACGTTGAAACAAATGCTGTTTATCAAGTTAGGCATCTTTTGATAACCTAGATAAAGTGTATTGATTTCTTCACTGACTTTTTAAAAATTGATCTCTATTACAAGTGGGCTTAAATAGAACTGCATAGCTTAGCAACTTTCAATTTCAAGTATTATAGTAATGAGGTTCTATAGAAAGATAGTAAATATTCTGAATTCTAATATTATTTAGCTATAATCCAAAGTAATCCTGAAGGTTAAAAAAATACTTTGATTGAATGAATGTGGCTTAAAATCCCACCATTACACATTGTGTGTCATTACTGCTATTACATCATTGGGTTTCTAAGGATTTTATAGAGACTCTTAAAGTATGCATACAGTAAATACCATTTGTAAGCTTAGAACTGAATAGACATAGTACACAATTATTTTAGCCACAGGCAGTATGCATAAGACCCGTTACATGTCAACAGAAAAAATATCCTCCCCAGGCGAATGGAACTACTGATAATGCTACAGTACAACTCATGATATTTAGGAGAAGATAGTGGAAGTTGCATAAAATATCTTTATAACAAAATAGCAGAATAGAATTGAAAGGGACCTTGGAAGTCTTCTAATCTAACCCCCTGCTCAAGCAGGAAACCCTATACCATTTCAGATAAATGGCTGTCCAATCTCTTCTTTAAAACCTCTAGTGTTGGAGTACTCACAATGCAAGTCTGAATGCAAGTCATTCCACTGGTTAATTGTTGTAACTGTCAGGAAACTTCTCCTTAGTCCTAGTTGTCCCAAAGTTGCTTTTCATAAGGCAACTGGACTTTCTTGCTTTTCTTTGAAGACATTTCACTTCTCATCCAAGAAGCTTCTTCAGCTCTGACTGAATGGTGGGGAATGGAAGAATTTTAATACTCCTTGCAGACAACTGGTCATTTGCATTGTTTTAGAGTGTCATTTAAGCCACCTGGAGGTTTATCTGTGTTGTCAGAGTCACCTGAGTAGTGCAAATGGGTGTGGAGCCTTCTTGGAACTGTTGAAAGGACTGTGTTGTAGACTGCAGATAGATGATGATGTATCCCTCCCTCTCTGTTGAGAGAGGTCTCTTCAATTTTGACATAAATGGCCTCTTTGACCCTTCTTTCAAACCAGTGGCCCTCTCTGTCCAAAATCTTGGTGTCTTCGAAAGAGTGCCCTTTGTCTTTTAAATGCAGATGGACTGCTGAATCTTGTCCTGATGGGTTTGTTCTCCTATGTTGTGCCATGCATTTATGAAGTGGTTGTTTTGTTTCTCCAATGTACTGATCTGCACATGGCTCACTGCATTGTACTGCATATACCACATTGTTCAGTTTATGTCTGGGTGTTTTATCCTTGGGAGGGACAAGCTTTAGTGTATTCTTGGGTTTGAAGTGTGCACATACGTTGTGTGGGCTGAAGATCCTCCTGAGCTTTTCTGATATTCCTGCAATGTATGGAATGACTATGTTGCTTCATTTATTTTTTCTTCTTTGTCTGTTATGGAGGCACTCCTGTTGGGTCTTTTTGGGGATTTGCTGAAGGGCCACTTGGGATAGCCACAAGTTCTAAGGGCTTCCTTGATGAGTTTTAGTTCTTTTTCTTTCCTATCTTTGCTGGTAAGCAGATCTTCAGCATTTTGTGTTCCAGTGGGTGGTGAGAATCAAAATGTAAATATTAATCTATGTGTGGGGGTTTTCTGTAAAGTTCAATGTTAAGGCTTCTGTTTTCTTTAATGTGTACTGTGCAGTCAAAGAAGGCTAAACTATTTTGCTTAACATCTTCCCGTGTGAATTTGATGTATCTGTCCACTGAGTTAATATGTTTGCTGAATGCTTCCAATTCCTGTGCTTTGATCTTGACCCAAGTATCATCCACCTATACTAGTGAGTGGGTGGAATTCCTGTGAAGGAGTTTAGGGCTCTGGTTTCTATTGCTTCCATGTAGAGAATGGGGGACACAGGTGAACCCATGGAACAGCTGTGTTTTTCTCTGTAGAAATCTTCATTGTATTTAAAATAGGTAGTGGTCAGGCAGAGGTCCAGCATGGCACATATGTGGTCTGGGCTGAGGTTGGTTCTGTCATCTAAGGTGCTGTCTTGTAGCAGCTGTTTCTTCACTTCAGTTGTTGGAATGCAGGTAAAGAGGGAAGTCACATCATAGGAAACCATGTTCTCATCTGGGTCCAGTTTTAGTTTCCAAACCTTGCTGACAAAGTCCTGTGAATTGTTGATGTGATGGGTGGTGTTGCCTACTAGAGGAGTTAATAAGGTGGTTAGATGATTTGCAATGTTGTAGGTGACAAAGTTGATGCAGCTGACAATTGGTCTGAGTGGAGTTCCTTCTTTGTGGATTTTGGGGGGTCCATATATGCATGGGTGGCTTCCCCAGGGAAAATATAGTAATATTGTGGCTTGTCAATGGCATTGTCCTTTAGTAGATAAAACACCCAGATACAAACTGAGCAATGTGGTATATGCAGTACAATGCAGTGAGCCATGTGCAGATCTGTACATTGGGGAAACAAAACAACCACTTCATAAATGCATGGCACAACATAGGAGAATAAATCCATCAGGACAAGATTCAGCAGTCCATCTGCATTTAAAAGACAAAGGCAAAGACAAAGTTTGGGTCCTTGGCCAGTTTTAAAATTAGTAAGCAGAAAACATCAATGTTGATTAAGAATATGACTGGACAGGATGGTAATATATTGACTAAAAAGTCAGGTTTTAGGGTTGAGAAAAATGTGAAATATTTTGGGGTTATGTTATCAAACATACAAACTTGTTTAAAAATAACTATGTGCCACTCTGGAATTGTATCAAAAAAGATTTTTTATAAGATCTCCTTTTTAATTCTGTATCCAAAAGGTCCAGTGATTTTGTTCCTAGCTTTTTGCCATGCCACTGTTTTGGCTTCATCTGATTATTAAGAAATTAAATAATAATTAAATAACTTAAATAGTGCTGATCTTCTTGCATACCAGTGTGCTTTCAGTTGCTTGATGCTTTCACTTTTTATTTGCAGCTTTGTCACTTGAGACTGAAATGTTTCATTCCATTAGCTCTATGAAGACAGAAAGACAAAGAGACAGAAAGAACCCAATTTCATATGAAAGGAGTTAAATATACAAATGCCAGTGACTAAACAACATTTTTGGATGGTGTGCATATAAAATGGTACAGGAAAGTTTATAAATAATAAATGAATAAAAAATATACAAAAATTATCTAGCCAAACTAAATAAAGATTGATTCAAATTATAATTTCATAGTACACATATGATGACTAATTTGCAAACCAATGATATATAAAATTCAGAAATAAATTAGTTTGAATTACATCTCTATGAGAAAATAAAAACAAGAATGTCAAAAAGCCATTTTAAGAGCAAAGTAACCACTAGGTGGCACCAAACAGCTATTATTTCATAGAAACACTAGGAAGATTTAAGTTAGTTTGCCATTACCAGTTATACATTTGCATTCATATTAGTTACTTCATTTGCTGATAATTTTAATACATGTTCCAAACAGGGCAACGACTACTTTCATCATACTGGTGAATCAATGCACTGCAAATAAATAGCAATTATTTTAAGAATGACTGATTCCCTATCGTAGTAAACACACATTTTGTATTTATCAATCTACTTATATGATTGTTTTTCATTGTAGTATTTTGTAAAACTAAGTTGTTATATGGAATAAACTCAGTATGTTAAAAATTAGGCATGTTTGCAGAGAAGCATCATTCTACACTCAGATCAATACTTGAATAAGAAGGTTTGCAGACAGAGATCCAAGGCCATAGTTCTTGATACACTAGTTTTATTACACATACTAGAACAGCTGCACTTGTAGCAGAAAACAAGCAACTACTAACTATAATATTCAAGATTTGTGTGCCTATCTTTCTTTCTAGTTTCAAATCTAGCATGGTGAAGAAATGTATGTTGTGACATGAGAAGTTAACAACTGTACTTTGTTATTATAAAAGACTGTAAGCCCCACTATACAGAATAGTCTTTCTGTGAGTAGTAGATTGTACAATAGCCTGAAGCAGATTGGCCTTTTATAATAACAAGGACAGTCCTAAGTACAAGGACCAGTTGTAAAATTTCTTTTTCAACAGTCATAATTTTGGGCAGTCATTAAGCAAGGACTACTAGTAGTTCCAAAAGTTGTCTTGATATTGAAAAAGCAGTCTAAACTGCTATGCAAATGAGATAATTTATTTATTTACAGGACTTATATGGCCTGTATCACATATTGACTCTGGGAAACCCAGAACAATTTGCAAAAACATAATTAAAAATGGAAGTATCCTTCCCCTGCCCCCAGATGCCAGACCAACCAGCATACCCCCCCCCAACCTAGTCCAATGCTTGGAGGAAGAACCAGGTTTTCATGGCCTTTGGAAGGCTAAAAGGGATAAAATTCAAATATTAAAGCCATGCTCTGAAACCTGGGTGAACATTGTTCATAATTTATTGAACAAACAATAAAGCCAGCAGGAATTATGAATACTTGAACATGATGACAGGTGTAACATGTGAGATGCCACACAAACAGAATTTATAGCAGCATTAGAATCCATATTCAACAGAGAAGATATAGAAGAGGCAGAAAAACATGCTATCAGACAAGAAGTATCTGTAATGTTGGTCACACACAAGCCAAACAATACACATAGCTCAACGGAGCAATGCATCTTGAAAGATCTGAAACAAGATCAGGACATTAAACAAAAATTAAAATAAGCAAGAAAATGGTAAGAGAAAACCTATCCAACCTTGATGAGTATAAATCATCGGGACCCGACAGATTACATCCCAGAGTTCTGAAGGAGCTGGCAGATGTTATCTCAGAACCATTGCACCATATCTTTCATAAATCCTGAAACACCGGGGAAGTACCTAAGGATTGGAAAAGGGCTGATGTGGTTCCCATCTTCAAGAAAGGGGAAAAAACGGACCCAGGAAACTACAGACCAATCAGTCTAACATCAATACCTGAGAAGATTCTAGAAAAGATAATCAAAAAACAGATCTTGCGAACAACTAGAAGCAAACAATGTCATAACTAGTAGCCAGCACGGATTTGTTAAACAGATCATGCCAAACCAATCTAACTTCATTCTTAGATAAAGTGACTAAACTAGTAGACCAGATAAATGCTGTGGACGTAGTATATTTAAATTTCAGTAAGGCATTTGATAAAGTAGACCACAACCTACTCCTTGGTAAGCTAAAAAAAGGTGGAATAGACAACATCATCACCAGATGGATCTGTAGCTGGCTGGCAAACAGTACTCAACGAGTAGTCCTCAATGGCACTACATCCACATGGAGAGAAGTAAGCAGCAGGGTACCACAAGGTTCCGTCTTAGGCCCAGTACTCTTCAATATCTTCATCAATGACTTAGAGGAGGGAATTGAAGAGGAACTCATCAAATTTGCAGATGACACCAAACTGGCAGGAGTAGCCAATACCCCAGAAGACAAACTCAGGATTCAAAAAGATCTAGACAAACTTGAACAATGGGCCCTATCCAACAAAATGATTTTCAATATGGAGAAAAGCAAAGTTTCTCATTTAGGCAGGAAAAATCAAAGGTGCAAGTACAGATTGGGCAAGACCTGGCTTAAAAACAGTAACTGTGAGAGGGACCTTGTGGACGATCACTTGACTATGAGCCAGCAGTGTGCAGCAGCAACCAAAAAACCTAATGCAATCCTGGGTTGTATAAACAGAGGCATAAAATCAAGATTATATGAAGTATTAGTACCACTTTATAAAACCCTAGTAAGACCACACCTGTAATACTGCAGCCACTTTTGGTCACTATATCACAAAATAGATGTTGAGAGTATGGAAAAAAATCAGAGAAGAGCAACTAAGATGATCAAAGGCCTGGAGACTAAAACATAAGAAGAATGGCTGTGGGACTTGAGTTTGGCTAGTCTAAAGAAAAGAAGAAATAGGGGAGACATGATAGCAGTGTTCCAGTATTTGAGGGGCTGCCACAAAGAAGAGGGGGTCACGCTATTCACCAAAGCACCAGAGGGAAGAATGAGAAACAATGGTTGGAAACTGATCAAAGAGAGAAGCAACCTGGAATTAAGGAGACACTTCCTAACAGTGACAACAATTAACCAATGGAACAGCTTGCCTCCAGAAATTGTGGGTGCTCTATCACTGGAGATTTTTAAGAAGAGACTAGACAGTCACTTGTCTGAAATGGCATAGGTTCTCCTGCTTGAGCAGGGGGCTGGACTAGAAGACCTCCAAGGTCCCTTCTAGCTCTATTTTATTCTACTATTTTACTGGCTGATAAAGGCCACTCAACAGTGGTGATGAACCGCACAGTGTCAGGACCCACCCCACTTTGCACCTTAAGAAGACAGAACTCTTGGAATATTTCTTCCAACAGGCATCTTTATTAAGGGAAAATGGCTGCAGGCATTCTAGACAGGACTTGGGGCCAAAGCCTTACGGTTCAAGGTTTTAAGGGATCCCCAACAGCCCCACCCCACCCCACCGTCCTTCCAGCGGCAATCCCAGGTGTTACATTTCCATCCCCTTTTTGCTCACTGCCGGTGGAAAGGAAACTTCAGAGGGGAGTAGATGAAAGCTGATAGCCCCATTGTTATTGATGAGTCCTTTTGGTGGTATCCACATTCAGTCCCTTTGAAGTTGTGCCGAAGGAAGTGAGGGCCATAAAACCCCTTTGTTCACCCCCCCTTCCCTTTCATCGTATGACAGAATCCAGAGAGGGCAGAAATGGGGTTTTCCATAGTTGATAACTAGAGATGAAATATAATTGGATTCTGACACACAGATTATGAAATGAAAGCATTCGCCCTGCTCAATGATTTCTTAACATACAAGCCAGCAAAGACATCCCAGATGAGTACAATGGTCACAGAATTAAATGCTTTTCTCAGCCAACTCAAACAAAATAACTGTATAACGGAAAAAGAATGTTGGAAAATGAGAGCAATAGATGCTGCCCCAGCGAGATTTTATGGACTATCATGATACACAAAATAGGAGTCCCCCTCAGACCTATTGCAGTGCTAGGAGATACCCCTACCTACAACCAGGCTAAATGGCTGGCACAACGCTTAAGCTTCCTGACCCCAACCTCAAACAGCATGGTCACATCATCCACACAATTTTTGACAAAACTACAAGGTTTAAAAGTGGCTCCTGACAAGATAATGGTCTCCTTTGACATACTGTCCCTACCAGTGGTGGGATTCAGCTTGTTCACACCAGTTTGGCAGAACCAATACCCAATTTTTTGTTGAGTTCGGCAAACCGGTTATGATAAATCTGATAAATCCACTCCTGGTCTTCCCGTCTCTGATTTTTCAAAAAAAATTTCAATCCAATGCTGAGGTTTTCTCTCTCGACTCCTCCCTTCAGCCATTCAGGTTTTACTACTCTCACGCTCCTCAGAGTGATGGAGGAGGTTCTCCAAAGCACCAACTGAAGCTGATGCCCTGTTCCATGCCCAAGGCGATCTGGACGTGCTGCATGGAGGCAGCAAGCGGAGGCAGGCAGAGGAAGGCTTCCCCCCGCCTTTGCTTGCTGCCTCTGTGCAGCATGTCCGAATCGCCTGCCTTTCCCCCACCCCCACCTCTGCTTGCAGGATGATGGAGGTGGTTTCCCTTGGGCATGGAACAGGGCATGTCAGAACTCACATTGTTTAAGGGGCTCTTTCTAATTCTATTCTTTTTATTCCTCTGGGTTCTGCCATACTCCTGGAAGGGAGGGGGGAAGACGCTGCGGGCTGTCTCTTTCTCTATCGCTACAATGTAACTCTTTTGCTGTCTCTGCATACATGCTCTTTGAACTGTCTTTCCCCTGATGTCAACTCGAAGGGGTGGGGGAGAAAGGAATGTACCTCCAGGCATCTGGCTTATCTCCTGTTTCGGAAGGGAAGGTGCGAAGACCCAACAAACACTGCTACAAGCCTGAGATAGACTGGCGTTATCAGCTCTTTCCCACAATGGACTTAACACCTGGGGATTGGCCCATTTGAACTGACCAGATGAACTATTGGGGTGGGGTTTGCTTGGGACTCTTTTAACCTATTGATCTGAGTGGGAAACCCTCAGATCCTGTCTATTATGCCTGCTATCAGCTTCTCCTAATAAAAGTTCCTTTTGGAAGAAACCGCTTCCATGAGTTCTGCTTTCTTAGGATGAGGTTGTTCTGTCCCAGCCTACGTGAGTCCTTGTTATGCTCACAAGGAGAAACCCCTCTTCCAAGAAACAGGCAGGAACCACAAGAAAAAACCAACCCCTTTTATTCTCACAGACGTGAGTCAATGTCCAAGGCAATGTCCAAGGCAAACAAATACAGTCCATAGAAACTCGATCCTCAACACGAACAGTTGCCTTCGGCAACCAGCACCTCCCACACCTTCCCTTTTATAATTCAGCCAAGGCGTGGCTTCCTAATGCCTTCTCCTTTGCCTTTGGAGCTGCCCCATTACATTCCTCTCTCCTACTCACTTCTCTTGCCTGTGCATTCATGCATCCAGAATTTTGCCCAGCTGTTCTTCATCACAGTCCAACTCAGGCTCCCAGTACAGCTGTGTCGCAGCCTGAGCGCAAGTAGAGGGGTCAGGCTCCTCGTCTGACTGTAAGTCTTGGAGCTCCTCATAGCCTTCCTCTGACTCTAATGTCACTCCAGGCCCCTCCTCCTCATCTGATTCCTCAGACTCAGCTGCCAGATCCACTGGCTGGCGAGGAATCACAACAGAGATTTTGAAGTGGGCCCTGACAGGGCGTCAACTTCAGTCAGTGCTTGCAGGATGATGGAGAAGATCTACTTGGGCTTCTCCCACTTTCTCCTTCTTCCTCCTCCTTTGAACAGCTCTTTGCTCCCATTTCTGCTTTTTCGGTCCCGGATCTCGTTTTGTCCAGAGCCTGTGCAGAGGGTCTTTGGAAATGAAGCCCCACAGCAATTGGGTGGGGTGGGAACCATTCTCTTTGCTTTTGGACCAGCTCCAAATTTGGCTGGAAGGAGTGGCCTGAGGACTCCAATCTGGCTTTGCAGCAAGCAAGGGGATTGGAGGCCCATGAATGCACACTAGTCTGGCCTCTCAAAAAACTGGGGTTTTTTTCCCATGCTGGATTTTCACTGCCATACTGTTTAACTTTCTCTAAAGTTTACTTGATGCAGAATGGGAAGGATCACACAGTTTATCACCAGCCAGCAACACTACACGCATTCTTAGTTTCAATAGTAACTGTTGTGTCCTGAGCCTGCTGGAGTAGTGAGCAGGCTCAGAAATGTTGCAAACAGTTGCGGGCAAACCAAAAGCTGCCTGGGACCAGACTGGTTGGTGCCAGCCTTGCGCGCATGCGCAAGGCACGAAAACAGCCAGTTCCTATTGGTTAACACTGTCTGGGTTCAAGGCCCTATAAAAGGCCTGCGTGCCTTTTACTGCTTGCTTGGTTGTAGGAGAAGAGCAATAAAGAGATTACTTGTTCATCATGTGTCTTCGTCAATTGCCAACAAATGGAATACACAAAAGCGATGACGAAGGTGGGATCCCTGCAAGCAAAAGAAACAAATAGGACTCACCGAGAAAGTTCTGAAGATGGAAGACGGCATCCTGCACTCGCGACTCAGCCTGCCAGTACAGCATCGCTGGAGGTGAGCTCGGCAAAAGGACCCTTTCCCAAAAATACTAGCTTGCAGAGGAGGCAATTAGCAAAGGCCATAAAAGTTTACGATGTCGAAAATTGGCCGCTTGACAGACTTTGATGTCTCCCACCCAGAGAGATGGAATTCATACGTAGCAAGGGTGGAGTACTACTTTAGAGTAAATCAAATCAGGGAAGACGGCCTGAAGGCGGCCACTCTTCTGTGTGCCTGTGGCCAGGAAGCCTTTGACATCACGGAAAATCTGGTGGCCCCTGCACTTCTGGAGTCAGTAACATACGCTGACTTGAAGAAGATGTTGAAGGAACATTTCCAGCCTAAATTGTCTGTCATTGCTTGGAGGCATGCATTCGAGCAGAGAGACCAGAGGCCGGCCGGGTGAATCTGCTGCAGACTTCATCGCTGCCTTAAGACAAGTGGCCAGGCCTTGTGAGTTCAAGGACCTGGAAGAGAGGCTGCGAGATCGTTTCGTGTGTGGCCTACGAAGTAGAGAGCTGCAACAGAAGATCTTCTCGAAAGAAGAAGTATCGTTTCAAGATGCCTTAAGAGAGGTTGCAGCTGAGGAAGCAGCAGGTGCCGCTGTGAAGGCTTTGCGGCTCGCCAGGAACCCTCCAGCCACCATGACTGTCCATTAAGAGGACGCTCAAGAAGATTCAGAAGCGGATCCTGAAGAGGAGGTGGACAGACTTCACCAGCCAGCAGAAAGAAGGCTGAAGGGGCGTCCAGACAAGGCCCCAGCATCTCTTCAGTGCTTTGGGTGCGGAGGACGCCACAAGCGAGCTGACTACAGATTCCGCTTCACCATTTGGCGGGCATGTGGCAGGCAAGGCCACATTGCCTCCATCTGTTTGGGTCTCCAGAAGGTCCAACCTCGGGAAGAATTGCTTCAGAAAGGTACCAGGGTCCCCAGCCAACACAGGGTGGGTTTCTGCGCATCGCGCAGGAGTATTCTGAGGACAGGGACACACAAGCCCCTTAAGAAAAAACTTTGCATTGACGTGAAGTTGCAAGGGGTTCCCTTATCAATGGAGTTGGACACAGGGTCCGCTCTATCAATCATTTCACTTGACACCTTCAAAAGGATTTGCAGCAGTAGTGGCCTTCAAATCAAACTCAGGCCATCTAATTTAATTCTCACTGACTTTCAGAATTCCAAAGTCAGTGTGAAAGGGGAGGCCATGCTCAAAATGCAGCGTAAGGATTTTGAGGGTTTCCTGGATGTGGTGGTAGTTGGGGGTGAATGCACGAGTCTTATTGGACTCGATTGTTTCGAGGCTCTTGGAATCCAAGTGACTGGGCTTCACAGCTTACAAACGTTGGGCCTTGTGGAAGTCTGCAAGGAGTTTGCTGATGTGTTTAGCTCAGAGCTTGGATCCTACAAGGGGCCTCCCATTGTATTACGTTTAGACCCAACTATCACGCCCATCAGGGTCAAGCCTAGAAGGGTGCCTTTTGCCCTCAAAAGCAAGATAGATGCAAAGCTGGACAAGTTGCTCCAGCAAGGCATCTTAGAACCTGTGGACTCTAGTCCATGGGAAACCCCCATAGTAACGCCTTTAAAGGCTAATGGAGAAGTCCGCATATGCGCAGACTATAAGTGCACATTGAATAAAGTGTTGCAATAGCACGCATATCCAGTGCCTGTTGTAAGCCACATTCTGGCCTTCCTCAAGGGGGGTGCATTTTTTCAAAACTTGATTTGGCACAGGCCTATCAACAGCTACCTGTTGATGAGGCAACCGCAGAGGCCCAGACAATTGTAACACAGAGAGGGGCCTTTAAGGTTAAAAGACTGCAGTTTGGGGTTAATGTAGCCTCTGGCATATTCCAAAGTGTCATGGAGCGCACACTTTGTGGTATTCCTGGGGTCTGTCCCTACTTTGATGACGTCCTCATTGCTGGGGAGTCATCTCAAAATGTAGCAAAAAGGTTAAGGGCTGTCTTGCTTCGTTTCCACAAAGCAGGCCTTAAATTGAAACAAGACAAATGCAAAATAGGAGTCACTTCCACTGACTTCTTAGGCTTCAGGATTGATGCCCAAGGCATCCACCCTGCTGAATCCAAGCTTCAAGCGATTCAGCAGGCCCCAAGTCCCAAGTCCAAGAGTGAGCTGCAAGCTTTCTTGGGGCTCTTAAATTTCTATCACGCATTCCTCCCACATAAGGCTGCAGTGGCAGAGCTGTTACACCGGCTCTTAGACAAGCAGGCTCCATGGCAGTGGACTAAAGTCCATGAAAGGAGTTTCAATGAGGTTAAGGCCTTGCTCTTTTCAAATGCTGTATTAGCGCATTTCAATGAGCAACTGCCTGTGTGCATCGCATGCGATGCATCTTCTTATGGGGTGGGAGCAGTACTGAAGGCTGATGGGACACAAGTCCCTGTAGCATACTGTTCAAGGACTCTGTCATCTGCAGAGCAGAATTACGCTCAGATTGACAGAGAAGCCTTGGCCATAGTGGCTGGCATAAAGAAATTCCATGATTTCTTATATGGCCGCTATTTCACGGTCTATACAGACCATAAGCCTTTGCTGGGTTTGTTTACAACTAACAAACAGACACCACACATTATTTCTCCACGTATGCTGAGATGGTCAATTTTCCTGTCAGCATATGATTATATACTCATTCACAAACCTGGAAAAGAGATGGGCCACGCAGACGGCCTCAGCAGATTACCTCTCAAACAAATAGAGGCAGATCCTGCTCCTGCTATTAACATTCTCTCCATTCAGCAGTTGCCTGAATCTCCCCTCAATGCTAGGGACGTGGCTGCAGAAACTGCCACTGATCACACGCTCACATGCGTGCTGACATGGGTGTTGCCAGGATGGCCTGACACATGTCCAGATACGGAGTTTCAAAGCTTCTGGCAAAGGAAGCATGAACTTTCCACTTTCAAGGGGTGCCTGTTATGGGGTAGTAGGGTAGTCATCCCAGCCTCACTGAGGTCTAGAATCTTGATCTCTCTGCATGAGGGACATCCAGGTATAGTAAGGATGAAAGTGCTTGTGCACAGCCATCTCTGGTGGCCTGGGCTCAGGTGCCAAGTGTGCCAGCAGTCCAGGCCTGAAATGCCTCAGGCCCCAGTACATAGGTGGGAGGAAACGCAAACCCCGTGGTCACAGGTACATATAGATTACATTGGGCTCTTTCAGGGGCAATTCTTCCTTCTCCTCATTGACAGCCATTCCAAGTGGCTAGAGGTTGTTCTGTTTCCTCCACTACTACTGCCAGGACCATCCAGGTGTTGAGAGGAATTTTTGCCTCACATGGACTTACAGATGTCCTGATTTCGGATAATGGCCCCCAATTTACCTCTTTTGAGTTCCAGGCTTTTCTTCAAGCCAACTTGATCCGGCATGCGACGTCTGCTCCCTTCCACCCATCATCCAATGGCCAAGCAGAGAGGATGGTGCGCACTACCAAAGATGCTCTCAAGAAACTGACTTACGGTAACTGGCATCACAGGTTAGCAGATTTCCTTCTTGCACACCGCACCACACCTTGCACAGCCACAGGGAAGAGCCCAGCAGAACTCTGCTGGGGTCGCCGCCTCATCACTAAACTGGACAGGTTGCACTGGGTGGCTTCACAGGTGTCACAACCGCGGGCACCTAGGAAACTTCAGGTGGGCGATCTCGTCTGGACAAGGAACTATGGGCCTGGACATCTCTGGGTCACAGCAGTGGTATGCAAGGTCTCTGGGCTGCTGTCATACGACGTAGCCTTGGATGATGGATGTGTTATTTGCAGACACATCGATCAACTGCGCTGGAGGCTTAACAGCCACGCTTCCGCTCCTGGCTCTGCTCTGGGGGGGAGGAGGACCATAATCTGCATTCTGGGTCACAGTTTCCCAGTCCTAACAGTGTCTCACAAGCTGCTGAGACTGCCACTGAGGCTGCTTGGGGGTCATCCCAAGGTTCAGCAAGTGCTCCGAATAGGAATTCCCCGGAAAGGGGGTCATCCCGCACATCAGTTATTGCTCCAGACAGGGAGTTGCACCGGGGGTACCCACATAATCCAAATACTTCAGATAGTGCTCCAGACAGGGAGACAGATCGGGGATATCCACATAAATCACACACAGCCATAGAAAGGGAATTTCAACAGGGGCACTCTCATAATTCAGCAATTGCTCCAAAAAGGAAGTCAGTAGCAAGGGGGTTTGCCATGGAGGTGTCTCCTGACTCTGGTACCTCTGGCACGTGCTTGAGGGCTACAGAGTACTGGGGCACTTCTACCTCTCAGGCCTCTCCACCTGTGGCCTTGGGCTCGAGGGACAGTGTTCCCAAGAGGAGTCCATTGTGGACTCGGGGACTTCCACCCCTCCAAGGTACACTGGCTTGGACTCAGAGGGTCCAGCCAGTCAGCAGCTGGGTGGGTCACCTGGGTATTTGGGGCATCAAAGTCCTGGCCTGCCTAGCCTGGCAGGCGAGCAGGTAGGCCAGGCACACTCAGGCACACTCACCAGCCATTAGAAGGTCACAGCGGGCCAAGTGCCCACACAAACATCTGGGAGATTATGTGAGGTTTCTGTTAATACAAAGGGAACCTTGCTAGTCTGTAACAGGATGTTAGATAACACTCAGTACAGAGTGTCATATACTATTATGATTTTGGGTGCGTTTTGTTTAGTTAAATAATCATTTTGTCAAAGTGTTTTGCCTGTGTGCAGGCCAGTGTAACTCCATTCTCCCTGCCCTTTTTGAACAATGTACCTGTGCGTACAGCTAAGGTGTGTTTTATCTAGGGGGGAGGGGTGTTGTGTCCTGAGCCTGCTGGAGTAGTGAACAGGCTCAGAAATGTTGCAAACAGCCCCGGGCAAACCAAAAGCTGCCCGGGACCAGAGTGGTTGGCGCCAGCCTCGTGCGCATGCGCAAGGCGCGAAAACAGCCAGTTCCTATTGGTTAACACTGTCTGGGTTCAGGGACCTTTTACTGCTTGCTTGGTTGTAGGAGAAGAGCAATAAAGAGATTACTTGTTCATCATGTGTCTTCGTCAATTGCCAACGAACGGAATACACAAAAGTGACCATCCATTGTCATGCAAAAAGAGTTGCTTCACAACACTATATGGCAGGATGAGAACCCACTGTAGCACCCAGCAAGCAAGGAAAGGTACGTACATGAACAATTCAGGCAGAATGGGTACAAGCATTTATTATAAGATGCTTGTACAACATGCAAGGAAGAGAAATGAAGAAAGAAGGTATAAGACCAACTACTGCTATATGGCACACCCTACCATACATCAAAAACATTTAGGAAGCAGAAGAACACAGCTTCCAACAGCTACAAGTGGCATTGTATATTTCTCAGAGGCTACCATACATGAACAAATCATGTATTGCAAAGATCACTTGGAGGGGGGAGATACTTCTAATCTACTGAATCCCCTGCATGGATTGCCCCTGTGACTATGTAAGACTGGAGGAAAGCTAAACACCAGATTGCAAAAACACAAGTGGTCAGATGAGACCCAAATTCATTGGTTACCTGACATTGCAATGAACAAGGACATACATTCAATTTTATACCTACTAAGATTGTTGACCATGCAAGAACAAAGACAGCCAGGGAAATGATTGAAACCTGGAAAACGGGCCCCTTGTCAATCAACAGGACTGCTGATTTAACACCAACTTATTAGGTACTTAGGAGCCGAAGGCTTGGCAGCACAAGGAAACAATAGCCAATCATTGGCCATCAAAATACCAGTCAATCAATAGGAAGGCACCACATAGAACATAGAATAGCCCAAAGCACACATTCTGATAGAGAAAAGTTCCCTGAGGATGGGTTTCAGCATGAGTCCGAAAGTTCGGGAGACTAAACCTCTGGTCCTGGTGACCGACCTAAATTGGATCTTGCAACATTATCCTGGGACACTTATGTTTGCCTTCATTCATAAAAGGGATCCCTTGGATCTCAGGTGGGAGGCTGTTTCAAAGGGCTGGGGCTATTACAAAGAATGCATGCCTCTAACATTCCAGAAAGTAGCAATATGTAAGCGTTGTTGTCTTTTTTCCACTATGAAACTATTTCTGCTATGTAATTTTACCAGTTACAGGACTACTATTACATGCTTTTCAAACAAAGTTGACCAGTGTCTATCATGAGGGCCGTTTCTGAATCTACAAGCATAGGATGGTATTGCCTGACTTATTTTGGTAAATGAAACTTCAGAAAGTTTCCTGAATGAGATATGGGATGGGAGAGGGGACTGCTTAATGAAATATCAGGTTGGAATGACTCTAAGTTAGAAATGCACAAATTTCTCTATTCATAATTTATTTATGGTGCATATTGCAGAGATTAGCAAGAAATGTTGAGGGAATTTAGTCTTTCCTGGTTTGCTGTTACATTCAATTCAGCACCAAAATTAAGAAAACACCAACGGAAGTTATAATAAATCTAACCAACCATCCAAAGACTTCTGGACTTTCTGAGCATCAGTGTGAATGTTTATTGTACACTTAAGTGTACAATAAACCATTTCTATATTCTGTGAAGGAGAGTGCATAGTGGATCCATATAGCTGATCTTCCTTATTACTGGTTAATTTGCTCCCATGTAGTATTCTGGATAGAATATCTGCTACAGGCTACTTTAAAATTGTCTTCTCTGGATTAAGGTGTACAGTTGCTGGTTTGCTAAATGAGTTCTATCAAGTAAATAAAGCATGATAGACATGAATTTGAAAACATCGGAACAAGCTCATGAAAGCTTTTCCTGTGTAGCAATCATTATGGCCCAGTTAAAATTATTTTCAGATAGCTGTTTACTGTACTAACCTAAACACAATCAGAACACTGGCATATTTTTCAAGAGCAATGCATGAACATTTCAAACACAGTGCACTTGACACAAGTTTATTTACCAAGATCTGCTGCCCAGCTTTTTTAGTTCTACCTTTGAAGATTATTTATTTACAATGAGAAAAACAAATAGAAGATATAACTGCTTCTTACTTATCATTGCTGAATACTTACAGTATCTTTAAGCCCAACATTCAGCTATGGAGCTATATTTTTGGTAAGAAGTATATTTATTTTCTATAAATGAGTGTTAACAACTGTAATGGCTTTTTCTAGAAACAGCATCTTCTAGATTAAAAGGTCCATTTGAGAGACAGGAAGATCTGGATCTTCTAAAATGACTCTTCAGTAATGAATCCCTGAAATAATTTTCCCTTTTCCAATAACACAGTAATTTATTATTCAGGTAAAAAGTACTTGCCAATCTCTTGAGGGACTGGAGTCTTTCAGAAAATTGTTCAAGGTAATTGAATTATTTGAATTTGTATGAAAAGCCCTCCAAGCATTTTGACTGAACAGAATTTGAACCACAGAGTGAAGGTTGACAACCCTTTGGCCTTATGTGATTGCTTCCCAAACTCATTTTTGCAGTAAAATTTCATTTCCAAAATAATGTGTCTGAAGGATACAACAACAGCTACTACAACTCCTGAAAATTTAGGAGTAAGGAATGGACTTCTGGCAGTCAGGTTACTGCCATCTCCTGCAGCTCTCATTTAGGGAGTGCTGAGGAAGTATGACCTCTCATTAAAGAGTTGCCCTCTTCTCACTGTGAAGGCAATCAATGATCATCTAGAAAGGAATGTAAGAGATTCCAGTGGTTGTACTGTATATCCACATTTCACTTTCTTCCTGAATTTTTGTGGTAGGGAAAATTAGTCACCAGCTTACAAAAATACTGGTCACATAAAGTAAGATGTACAAGTTGCAAAAATTTTCATAGGATTTGTCTTTTTGTTCTATTGGAGAATATATTTTGGCAAAACTAATCTAATCTAATTCACAAAATAGACCAAAGTAGTCAAGAACGTGCTCAGAAGGCAACAATGACAAACCTCTTCCATGTTGTTACCAAGAGAAATACATGGATATATCCATGGAGTCACTAGAGATGAGCTTTATTCAAAGAAGACTTTTTAAAAGAATTTTCTCCCACGGAGGCATGACAAGCACACTTCTGAAGAAAACAGTTTCTTAGGGGACACATATGCACAAAGAACTTTTCTCCCGGAAATGTGATTTATATCTTTTACTGACCGACTCACAAGAGTTAACACACTGAACTGTCTTGAGATGTGCAAATCATTACAAATTGAGAAACATTCAAACTCAAAACACTTCTTTTTTTTTTTTTTTTTCAATATAAAATTTTATTGTTTTCATCATAAAAAAAAGAAATACATCACAGATATTACACAATGTTATATCCCATCCCCCCGCCCCCCAGACTTCCCAAACCAAACCTAGGCTAATATTCAAATACAAGTAAACAAATATTAATATCTCTAACTCCAAACTCTAAACTTAAACAATCCATCTCCTCCGTATTAATAAAAATTATTCATTT
>NW_015387422.1:431957-438864 GCF_001527695.2 Protobothrops mucrosquamatus
GGAGAATCCTCGGGGCTCCGGAGGAGTTCTCACCTACATCGTCCATATAGGACGACTCGGGAACTCAACTCCTACCCCGGGCAGCTCACCTATCCCCTTATGCCCAGGGGAAAGGTATCAAGCCGTTTGACAGCTGATGCTGGCTGTCAAACCGGCTTTTACGCAAAACAGGCGGGAGGCAGCAAACAGCTGCGACCGATGAAGTCACCTGCCACCGGAAGTCTCAAACTCAAAACACTTCTGATATGGTTACAATACCATGAAGCACTTTCAATGAAATTGGAACAACCTGTTTTGAACTTGAAACAACTTTTCTAAGACAAATGTTTTGCACATCTATCTTGTTGAGGTAGTCCTCGACAATTAAACCCAACATTTTTGTTGCTGAGCAAGAGAGTTTTTAAGTGAGTTTTGTCCCATTTTATGACTTTTCTTTCCATAGTTGTCATGTGAATCATTGCAGCTATTAAGTTATTAACATGATTGTTATGTGAGCTGACTTCCCCATTGACTCTGTTTGTTAGGTCACAAAAGATGATCACATGACCTCAGGAGACTGCAACCATCATAAATACAAGTTGCTAAGCATCTGGATTTTGATCACATGACCATAGGGATGCTATAACAATTGTGTTAAAAATGGCAATGTCACTTTTTCAGTGCCATTGTAACATTAAACAATCATTAAACAAACTATTATAAGTTGAGGACTACCTGTTTTAAGTTGTACTGTGGTTTGAACTTTTTAAGAACTCAAACTTTGTGGAATCCAGTGCATAGCTATGGCATCCCAAATGGGTGGGATATTATGGTAGTTGAACTCACAATAGATTAAAAAGATAACAAGCTGAGGAACACTAATTTATGATTTACTAAAATGTATGAACTCAACCAACTGTAGTTTATTAAATAAAATCAAGGCTGCATGTAATTCATGAACCCAAATTGGGCCTATAACATCACCTCCCTAAATCCTGTGTTCTGGCTTGAGGTAGTTATGATTCTTTTTAATATGCTGTTAGCAATGAAATAGAACAGTGTTGGCGAACCTTTTAGACACCGAGTGCCCAAACGCCACCCCTCCCACCCCCACTCTGCTCCGCAATGCCTGCCCCGCCCGCCCCTGCTCCACTACTGCCCCGCCCGCCCATAGGGCCACCTACGGCCTCCACGGCCTGCCGCAGATCGCCCAGGTGGCCCTGCAGTGCCATGGTGGCCAAGACCTCTGTCCGTGCCCTGCAGCAGCATCTGCGCATGACAGGGTGCAAGTGCAGAGTATTGTCCTGGCTGCCCAGCTGCCGTGCCCTTAGCTGTGCTGCTCCGCGCGGACCACGCGCGGGGGCAACTCTCCTCCAGGGGAGCTGCTGGTGAGGAGGGGGCCACGGGGGGAGGCAGGGCTGGGGTGATGGCATGCATGCCCACAGAGAGAGCTCTGTGTGCCACCTCTGGCACACATGGCATAGGTTCACCACCACTGAAATAGAGCATTCAGTGTAGGCACTGAAATACCATTGTCAATCCAGTCCTGAAAATGGTCCAGTTCTTGTGCTATCTCAAAGTTATTTTGAATTTTTCCATTTTTTATGAATAGAAAGTTTTCTATATATGGAAAATTAGTGTTTTAACACATTAAAAAAGTCTCAGTTTATTTTTTCTGATCTTATTAAAATTTACCTTCAATCCATTTCTGAATTTCTCTATCTTTTTCCAATGCCATAACATAGACTTTTTTTTTCTACAAATACTATAGCATCAAACATTTTTTTTTTCAAGCTTGAAAAAGCTGTAACAAGTAATATTGGACATGATGAGAGAATGGGTGATGTACTTTTAACAATTTGTACAATTTATTAAACCATAAGCATTCCTTAACTTAAACAACATACTCACACCAGGGAAATGCCCAAAAGGCATTTTCATCTTCTGCTTTTGCAAAATATTTTCTTCTATCCCGTTGATAACAAAAAGGTTCTACCAAGAGGTTTACACTGGAAGAGCTGTATAAAATTCAGTTTGACTAAGTCTCTGTCAAGTAGATTTGATTCCTGCGGAAGGAAAGCTTTGTTCCTGCAATGGCTAAGTTATGTGGTCCTGTTCTCTATCTTTGATGCTTTGGTGATCCATGTTGAAAGAAATTAGTTATAGGCCAGAGATTCTGATAAGCAGCATTCAACATCTTTTCTGCAAAATTCCCTATATCTTTACTGAAGGAACATAAAATAGGATATTGATTATATTTCTGGAGGATACCAACTTTTCAATAAATTGCTCAATCTTGCTAGTCGTGTATTAGGAAGCACTGAGATTTTACTTAGTTATTCATTGGATTTATGTCCTTCACTCTCTCCTAGGAGCATTTATTTATTTTAAAATATCATAATCTGCTACTACAGCACATTCTCTGCAGCCTAAGCTTCTTGAATCCAGAATATGAATATTGGGATGCTTTTCTTAAACTTATGTAGTTCAGCTCCAGCTCAGATAAATTATGTGTTTTAATTTAAGCAAATAAGGAGCTGTTTTAGGTACATGTTTTGCACATCTAATACCTATTAGCACAAGTATTTATTGTATAATAGTATTTGAATAAGGTCAAAACTTGGCATATCAACAATCTCATTAGTTTAATGTTGCCCAGATTAGGTGACACTACAAGATCTGTTTCTTGGCTCTTGAGCTAATTTCAAAAACTCTTTTCAAGTGATTTGTTTGGATTTCTGAGAAGTGATCTGTCCCTGGCAATATGATGGTCAGACAGAAAGGTTGAGAAAGCAAATGAAGAGTTGGTAAAGAAAAAGTGGGTAAGGAACAGCAGTTCTGGATGTGATCGGAATAGCAATAATCTCAAAAAAATGTGTGTCCCACTGACTTGCCTTTTATATGTTCTTTATGCAAATGTGAAATATCCTATTAAGTCATTTGAAAGCTAGGCTTTTAATTTAGAATAGAATAGAGCTGGAAGCGACCTTGGAGGTCTTCTAGTCCAGCCCCCTGCTCAAGCAGGAGAACCTATACCATCTCAGACAGGTGAATGTCTAGTATCTTCTTAA
Organism: Protobothrops mucrosquamatus; assembly: GCF_001527695.2. NCBI lineage: Eukaryota > Metazoa > Chordata > Lepidosauria > Squamata > Viperidae > Protobothrops > Protobothrops mucrosquamatus. The sequence goes on from NW_015387422.1 coordinate 435,008, forward strand.
AAATCTCTAGTGATGGAGTGCCCACGATTTCTGGGGGTAAGCTGTTCCACTGGTTGATTGTCCTCACTGTCAGGAAGTTTCTCCTTAGTTCCAGGTTGCTTCTCTCTTTGATCAGTTTCCAACCAATGTTTCTCATCCTTCCATCTGGTGCTTTGGTAAACAACCTGGCCCCCTCTGCCTTGTGGCAGCCCCTCAGATACTGGAACACTGCTATCATGTCTCCCGTTTCTTCTTTTCTTTAGACTAGCCAAACCCAACTCCCGTAGCCGTTCTTCGTATGTTTTAGTTTCCAGGCCCCTTGCTCTTCTCTGAATTTTTTCCAAACTCTAAACATCTTTTTGGTGATATTGTGACTAAAATTGGCTGCAGTATTACAGGTGTGGTCTTACTAGGACTTTATAAAAGGGTAATAGTACTTCGCATGATCTTGATTCTATGCCTCTGTTTACACAACCTAGGATTGTATTCGCTTTTTTGGCTGCTGCTGCACACTGCTGGCTCATAGTCAAGTGATCATCCACTAGGACTTCAAGGTCCTCTCACAGTTACAGTTTTTAAGCCAAGTCTCGCCCAATCTGTATTTGTGCCTTTGGTTTTTCCTGCCTAAATGTAAGACTTTGCTTTTCTCCATATTGAAACTCATTTTGTTGGATAGGGCCCATTGTTCAACTTAGTCAAGATCTTTTTGGATCCCGAGTTTGTCTTCTGGGGTGTTGGCTATTCCTGCCAGTTTTGTGTCATCTGCAAATTTGATGAATTCCCCTTCAATTTCCTCATCTAAGTCATTGATGAAGATATTGAAGAGTACTGGGCCTAAGATGGAACCTTGTGGTACCCCACTGCTTACTTCTCTCCATGTGGATGTAGTGCCATTGAGGACTACTCATTGAGTACGGTTTGTTAGCCAGCTACAGATCCATCTGGTGGTGCTGTTGTCTATCCCACCTTTTCCTAGTTTACCAAAGGAGTAGGTTGTGGTCTACCTTGTCAAATGCCTTACTGTTTTTTGATTATCTTTTCTAGGATCTTCCCCGGTATTGATGTTAAACTGATTGGTCTGTAGCTTCCTGGGTCCGGTTTGTTTTCCTTTCTTGAAGATGGGGACCACATCAGCCCTTTTCCAATCCTCTGGTAATTCCCCGGTGCTTTGAGAGTGGGGGTTGTTGGGTCTGCATGTTTCTGTCTAAGGAGAGGAATTGATTGGTCAGTTTTAGTGGGGCTGTTTCTGGTTGAGTAGAATTGGGCAGGGGGGGTTTGTTTGTTGTATGCTGTTTCTTTCTATGTGTGACATACCTCCATTTGTCTTTCTCTAAGGCTTTATTGGTAGGGTCCAGTCCTCTGGAAATTGTTTGTTCGTTGTTTGTTTTCATTTGGGTGGAGCTTTCTTTTGTACATTGGGGTTTGGCTAGAATTGCTTCTAAGTTCCTACCCTTTTCCTGTAGTAGTTCAGATAATTTGCATCTGATGCGTGTGTAGTTTGGGTGTTCTTTGGGCATCAGTGCATCAAGAAAACAATTGGTTTTTGTTTTTTAATCAAGTGAAATTGAACAGAATTTTGCCACTTTTTCCTTTTATCCTAATGACAGGGGGAAAAAAATAAAACTGTGATCCCTTCCTCATAAAAAGTAGGGAATCCACCAGTCAGGAACCATGGGAAATATGGTCCATAGGGAAACATCACAATAGCCAAAGCAGAGGAAAGGGCTGAAATTATAAAAAGAATTCCTTAATTCACTTTCAGCCAGTTTATTCAGCAGAGACTAACATCAGAATCAGAAACAGAATAGAGCTGGAAGGGACCTTACAGGTCTTCTAGTCCAGTCCCCTGCTCAAGCAGGAGACCCTATACCATTTCAGACAAGTGGATATCCATGTCTGAAGGCAAGCTGTTCCACTGGTTGATTGTCCTGACTGTTAGGAAGTTTTTCCTTAATTCCAGGTTGCTTCTCTCCTTGTTTAGTTTCCATCATTTTTTGTCTTGCCTTCTGGTCTTTTGGAAAATAAATTCACCCCTTCTCCTTGTGGCAGCCTCTCAGATACTGGAATACTGCTATCATGTCCCCAATAGTCCTTTTCTCTATACTGGCCATACCCAAATCCTGCAACTGTTCTTCATATGTTTTAGTCTCCAGGCCTTTAATCATCTTAGTTGCTCTTCTTTTCACTTTTTCCAAAGTCTTAACATATTCTTTGCAATGTGGTTACCAAAACCGGATGCAGTATTCCAGGTATGGACTTACTTAGGCTTTATAAAGTGGGACTAATACTTCACATGATTTTGATTCTATGCCTTTGTTTATACAACCAATGATTGCATTACCTTTTTTGGCTGCTGCTGCACACTACTATGTTTAAGTGATTATCCACTAGGACTTCAAGGTCCCTCTCACAGTTACAGTGTTTGAGCCAGGTTTTGCCTTATCTGTACCTGTTCCCTTGGTTTTTTCCTGCCCAGGTCTAAAGCCTTGCTTTTCTCCACATTAAATTTTATTTTGTTGGATAGGGCCCATTGTTCAAGTCTGTCAAGATCTTTCTGGATCCTGAGCTTGTCTTCTGGGGTTTTGGCTATTCCTGCCAACTTAGTGTCATCTGCAAATTTGATAGTTCCCCTCCTATTCCCTCATCTAAGTCTTTTATGAAGATATTGAGGAGTACTGGGCCTAAGACAGAACCTTGTGGTACCTCACTGCCTACTTCCCTCCATGTAGATGTAGTACCATTAAGGACTACTTGTTGAATACGGTTTGTCAGCCAATTACAAATCCATCTGGTGGTGATGCTGTCTATCCCACATTTTTTCTAGCTTACCAAGAAGTAAGTTGTGGTCTACTTTGTCAAATGCCTTACTGAAGTCTAAATATACTACGTCCACAGCAATTCGCTGGTATACTAATTTAGTCACTTTGTCAAAGAATAAAATGTTTGGTTTGGCATGATCTGTTTTTAACAGGATCTGGCTTTTAGTTATAACTTTGTTTCTAAATGTTCACAGATTTGTTTTTTTATTATTTTTTCAAGCATCTTCCAAGGTATTGATGTTAGGCTGATTTGTCTGTCCCCCCCCTTTTTTTTTTTAAGATGGGAACCACATCAGCTCTTTTCCAATCCTCTGGTAGTTCACCAGTGCTCCAAGATTTTTTAAAGATATGATACAATGGTTCTGAGATAACATCTGCCAGCTCCTTCAGAACTCTGGGATATAATTCATCAGGTCCCAGTGTTTTATATTCATCAAGGTGAGACAGGTGTTCTCTTACCATTTTCTTGCTTATTTTATTTTTTAGTTCTAGTCTGTCATTTACAGTTATATTTTTGGTAGGTTGGGCTATAGTTTCTTTTTGTGTGAAGACTGATGCAAAGAATGAGTTAAGCAGCTCCACTTTCTCTCTACTGCCTGTTACTTCCTTGCCATATTTTCTCTTTAGTGGACTGATTGTTTCCTTGCCTTTTTTGTTATTTATATGTTGAAACTTTTTTTTAATTATCTTTGACTTTTGTTGCAAGTCTGTTCATTCTGAGCCTTTGCTTTCCTGACTTCATCTTTGCAGATTTGGGCTATCTGCTGATATTCTGCATTAGTTATGTAGCCCTCTTTCCATTTATTTGTACTTATTCTTTTTGTATTTCAGTTTATCAGAGAGATCTTTGTACAACCATGAGTAGATATAGTGTATACCTTTTTTTAATGAAAATTATCAGCACTTTTGATCAGTGACGTCATCAAGGTAAACAAACCCACGTGCTGATTACGTCAGGAGGTCATGGCCCTAAACGGAAGTGACGTGCTCAGCCCCCACCCTCCGGATGTGACGTGCTGGCCTAATCCCATCAAGAGTGGCAGTCAACCCTCTGGGTAC
>NW_015387423.1:0-9953 GCF_001527695.2 Protobothrops mucrosquamatus
AGATCAGCAGGTCAGAAGATTATTGGATCTTCTTGAGAATCTGGTCCTCTTCTCTCAACGCCCCGTCACACGGCCAAGAATCCAGTCTGAGGATGGACTGTTGTTGAGAAGGACTACTTAACTGACCACTTGACCAACAAGGTGAGGCTTCAGAAGCACCACTCCTCTTTACAGTGTGGGCACGCCATCTCCCCCCCCCCAGGGCCTACAGAAGTGTTACAGGTCGTCCTCAACTTACAACAATTTATTTAATGAATGTTTGAAGCTACAATGGCACTGAAAAAAGTGACTGGTGAGAGTTTTTCACACTTACAAGCGTTGCAACATCTCCTGATCGAAATTCAGACGCCTGGCAACTGACTCGTGTTTATGACGGTCGCAAGGACATGTGATTCCCCTTTGCTGGACCTTCTGACTAGCAAAGTCAATGGGGTTAGCCAGGTTCACTTAACAAACGTGTCACTAACTTAACAACTGCAGTGATATACTTAACAAAGTTGGCAAGAAAGGTCATTAAAAACAGAGCAAAACTTGCTTAATGAAATTTGAGGCTCAATTTGGCAAATGTTAAGTATTGTTGTTGTGAAGGGAGATCAGTTGTTCCTTGCCCAAAGCGACAAAGCTACACCCAAGGGTGTCTCTAGGAAGCAAGGAGATCTGTCACTTACCTGAAATGGCATATAAATTGGAATGCTGGTACTCAAAGTCTGGCCGAGTGCCGTTGCCTTTCCCTCGAAAGCTGGCGGGAAGTGTCAACGATATATGTCTAGAGAGAAGAGGCAAAAGAGCAGACTTGACCTTCAAGAACAACCATCCCAAATTAGGGAGGCAGGGATGCTTCGACAGATCGTCTTGTCCAGCTGGGTGACTTTCCTTGGGCCAGTCACTCTCTCTCAGCCCTAGGAAGGAGACAATGGCAAACCGCTCCTGAAAAATCTTGCCAAGAAAACTGCAGGGGCCAGCCCAGAACTGGACATGATTGAATGGAAGAAAAAAAAAAACAAAGAAGTTGGGTTATCAAGAGCTTAAGTAGAAGATGACTTGACTTGCCCATAATAGAACCAGTTTGGTTTAGTGTTTAAGGCACCAGACTAGTGGCTGCGAGTTCTAGTCCTGTCTTAGGCAGGTTGGCTGGGTGACTTCGGGCCAATCACCAGGAGACTGGGAATTCTAGTCCTGCCTTAGGCATGAAAGCCGATTGAGTGACAGTGGATCAATCAGCAGGAGACACTGAGTTCTAGTCCCACCTTAGGCATGAAAATTGGCTGGGTGACCTTGGGCTAGTCCCTCTCCCTCAGTCCAAAGCACCTCACAGGATTGTCGTTGTTGTTAAAGTAAGAGGAGGAAGGTGTGTTGGATATGATTGCCACCTTAAATTATTTGTAAAAATAATAAAGACGGGATACAAACAAACAAGAAAATGATCTTAAACCTGTCCTAATTGCTGGCATGAATTGATTTTACACAAATGCAAGCATGAGCCAGATACGGATCCTAAACATTACTGCTGCCAGCTACATCTCCTGCTGGTATTATTTTAAAAAGTCACATTTTATAATCATTTTTAAGACTATAAACAGGGAGATTTTTCCTTCCCCTCTTGTACATGTGCCACTCAGAAACCCAAAACAACCTAATTTACTGGCAGAGGCAAAAAGATTTAATATAACCCCCGAGTTCCTGAATGCAGACTGTTAAACGCCAACAGCTTGGCAGCATATGGCAAATCAATTACTACTTTCGATTTCGAAAAGTCACATTCACACATGCACATTTAATAAATAAATAAATAAATAAACAAACAAGTAAACAAACAAATAAATAAATAACAGCTCCTGAACAAAAGTGGAGAAGAGGGAAGGGAGAAAGAAGTGGTGAGCAAGAGGGAAGAACAACTGGGGAACAATAACACAGCTGAGATGAACGGAGGCCGCTAGAATCTGGAATATAATTAATCATCATTTCAAGCAGCAAGGAGCCATATTGACACGGGCCTCGCATTTGAATATGTAATTAGGGTGACGTTCTTCGTCAAATTATATATATATATATATATATAAAAGAGAGCTGGGGAAGGAGGCAGGGGCTGGGAGGGGAGAAACTAGAAAAGTCTTCCAATTCAAGCCGTCACTAAATACGATGACTAATTTCGAGACGGTTCAGGTTAGCTAGGCCACCCTGGAGAAAGTTTATCTCAAAAATTATTCAGCACTTAAGTGGGGGAATAAAAATGGCAGATGAAGACAAGTAAAGCCCAAAATTGCATCATTTCAGAGGTCAAAATCTTGAGTCCTGCTCAACTCGATGTGTGGCGAGGTCCAAGCTGGGGAAAAGTAACCTAAATCTTGCATTGACGAGTCAACGTAACACAGCCAAATCTTGATTTAACAGACTACTGAGAAAGAAATGTCTGTTAAATCTGTAAACATATCATTTGGCTGATTCAACTGGCAAGCAAAATTCTTTTGATTCCCCCCCCCCCCAGCTTTTCATTATAGTTGGTCCTTTAAAATCTGAAATCTCTGCTCTCAACTGCTAGTTTTCTATTATTATTATTAGTAACAGTGGTAACAATAGTTGTATACTATCAGTAACACTGTTTAAAAAGTTTCCATCACTTAGGGGCCATCACTTAGTAACACTGTTTAAAAAGTTTCCATCACTCTGCCATCACCCTATCTTTAGACATATGAAAGCATTTTAGTTCAGTGATTTATTACTAGGATTCTACTTTTCTCCTGTCCTTTATTTATATTTCCATTTGTAGATGATAGATAGATAGATAGATAGATAGATAGATAGATAGATAGATAGATAGATAGATAGATAGATAGATAGATAGATAGATAGATAGATAGATAGATAGATAGATAGATAGATAGATAGATATGGATAGATGGATGGAATCAGGTGGATAGAAGAAATTTATTACTATAATTCTATTTTTATTCTGCCTTTCATTTATATTTGTATTTGGATGGATGGATGGATGGATGGATGGATGGATGGATGGATGGATGGACGGACGGACAGACAGACAGATAGATGAATGGAGAAATTTATTACTATAATTCTATTTTTATTCTGCCTTTTATTTATATTTGTATTTGGATAGATAGATAGATAGATAGATAGATAGATAGATAGATAGATAGATAGATAGATAGATAGATAGATAGATAGATAGATAGAGATAGATTCATATGACATAGAGATAGATAGATAGATAGATAGATAGATAGATAGATAGATAGATAGATAGATAGATAGATAGATAGATAGATACAGATAGATTATAGGTAGACAGACAGACAGAATGAAGAGTGATATAGATATATAAATATATAGATAGCTAGATATAGCCAGTCAATTCCAGAAAATAATAGTACAGCAGTGTATGACCAACCTAATTTTATCCCTTTTTTGTGGCAGTCGTTGAGTAAATTAATTGCTCACTACGGGTCGGTTCTGCCAAAAACATGCTGGTTTTCCAGAAAAAAATTCACCACTGAGGTAAAATGGTCATGTGACTGTGGGATACGGTCAGCGGCTGTAAATGTGGGCTGGTTAACGAGCGCCTGACATGCAGTCATGTGACGGCGGGGGGGGAAGGGAAGGGTGGCAGCTATTGGTCATAATTACCTCAGGGAGGTCCGTCAGAAGTCTGAACAGTTGCTAAGCAACCGGTCATAAGCTGAGAACTATCTGTATTTTTAACCCCTCCCTGGACGTATCATCGACCAAATCCGGCCTTCATCTTAAGAGCTTTCCGAATTTCTTTTTATATATACATACATAAATACTTTATTAATAGAGCTTTCTGAATTTCTTGCTGCATGTGAGCCAATGAAAGAGGATTGGGGGGGGCGTTTAAACAAATAAACAAACAAACAAAAAAAGCAGCTATTTAAAAAAATAAAAATAAAAAATAAAAAAAAGGAAAAAGGCAATGCCTTTTAATGAGGAACAATAAAAAGCCAGTCTCTCTGGAGCCGTAATTAGAGGAAATTAATTGAAGTTGTGTTTTGACACCGTCGCCGAATGCGCCGGCGATGTGTGACACGTTCGCGACTCTGCCCACTGCACCACGCTGCCGCCTGACGGGGGGAGGGGGAGTGTGTGTGGGGGGGGGCAAAGGCATGGCAGAGGACTCCCCCCCCCACTCCCTGCCACTTGCTATGTGTGGCGGTTCGGCAGCCGGGCTATTCCCTCCTGTCCTACTCCGGCGAGTAGGCAAACTTAGCCCTGAAAAGAGATTAACAATTAATTACTAGGACTTGGAGAGAATCTCTAATGCTGGAAGACTGGGGGGGGAGGGGGGAGGGGGGAGGCAGGGAGAGGGAGCTCATTAATATGAGCAAATGCCAATTAATTCTCCCCACCAGCGGCTGAGAAAGAAGTAACGCATCCCCTTTCCCCCGTCAGCATTCAAATGACAGCACAGGAAGGCGGTTTAATCTAAGAGGAAGAAGAGAAACGACGTCTCTCTCTCTCTGTGTCTATATGGGTGGGTTGGTGTGTGCGCGTGTGTACATGTGTGTGTTCCCCTCTCCCTTCCATAAATTGGGGGTGGGGGGGGGAGAGAAACAAGCCTTGGAGACCAGGGCAAAGGGATGACAAAAGGAAGGCTCCCCCGCAGCTTCTTCTCGCTTCCAGACAAAATGGAAGCTGCCCGATCTTTGGGTTCTCTGCTGCTCGTCTGCAATTCGGATTGACTTCTCTTCTCCTACCAATAAATCGTTCCCCGTCATCTCTCCTGCTTAAGAGTTGAAGAATGAAGGTGGTGGAGTGGAGGAAGTGAGGGTGGATGGGTGAGGAGGAGGAGGAAGAGAAAGAGAGAGGAAGATAGAATGGTGGAGAAAAGGGGAGGAGGAGAAGGAGGAGAAAAAAAGAAAAAGAAGGAAGGAAGGAAGGAAGAAAGGAAGGGAGGGAGGGAGGGAGGGAGGGAGGGGAGGAGGAGGAAGAGNGGAGGAGGAGGAGGAGGAGGAGGAGGAGGAGGAGAAAAAGAAGGAAGGGAGGGAACGAGGGAGGGAGGGGAGGAGGAAGAGGAGGAAGAGGAAGAGAGAGAAAGATAGAATGGTGGAGAAAAGAGAAGGAGAGGAGGAGGAGAAGGAGAAGAAAAAGAAAAAGAAGGAAGGAAGGAAGGAAGGAAGGAAGGAAGGAAGGAAGGAAGGAAGGAAGGAAGGAAGGAAAGGGGGGAGGAGGAGAAATAAGAAGAGATAAGGAGAAAAACAAATAAGAGGAGGAGACAAAGAAGAAGGAAGAGTAGATAAGGAGAAGATAAAGAGAGGAGGAGAAAAAAAAGAGAAAGAGGAGATCTGTCACAGTAACAGGACCCCCAAATTTCCCTCCATGTTAGGTAGGACAAGGTGTCACCTCTTTTCCAGTTCCTAGCCTGCTTGCCATTGATTGGTGCTGCCCATTCAAAAAAAAAAATAAGTATAATGTCATAGCTGTTACTAGAGCTGAGAAAGGAACACAAATACAGACACAGATGGGTGATAAATAGGTTAGACATAGGGGAGTGTAAGATGTTGTGAGGGGATTTTGAAACTGGGTGTTTTTGAACTTAGGAATTTAGTCCGGAGACTTCAAAGTGGCCATAGATAGCAGCCAAGCGGGGAATTATGCTTTAAAAACTCTCTTTTTCAGCCCTTGCTTGAAAAGACTGTTGACTTAGGTTCATTCGGAAACCATTGTTGGCAAGGAAGAATGAAAAGCCCATATCTCACCTGGGAAGGTTGGCAGCTGGTGTGGTGGCTGGTGCTTGTGGAGAAGGTGTGGTAGGCTGAGATGATTCATGATTTCGAGGGACCTTCCCCATCCGATACCAGATCCCCATGTTGTTCAATTCCCTTTCCAGCAAAGAGAGAAAACAGTAAGATTCCTTCAACACAGAACATAAAGTAATAGGTTCAAAGGGACCTTAGAGGTCTTCTACTCCAACTCCCTGCTCAAGCAGAAGACCCAAACCATTCCAGACAAATGGTTGTCCAATCTCTTCCTTAGAACCTCCAGTGTTGGAGCATTCACAACTTCTGGAGGCAGGTTGTTCCACTGATTAATCGTTCTCACTGTCAGGAAATTCTTTCTTAGTTCTAGGTTGCTTCTCTCCTTGGTTAGTTTCCATCCTTTGCTTCTTCTTCTGCCTTCTGGTGCTTTGGAGAATAGGTGGACACCCCCCTCTTCTTTGTGGCAGCCCCTCAAATACTGGAACCCCGCTATCATGTCACCCCTAGTCCTTCTGTTTGTTACACTAGACATACCTAGTTCCCTCAATCATTCATCATATGGTTTATTGAGTTGGAAGAAGACACAACAAAAGACCCTTAGAACTGGTTTAGAAATGAGACAAGAGGTCCCACTGGAGAGGAAATCGGTCATCTGAAAAAAAAAGTCAAGTGAAAAGTCCTGAAAAACAAAAACACCTCCATACCCGATATACGTATATTGTTGAGGAGTTTGTTTGCCTCGGCCCAGTATGCGGACATCACAAATGGCGGCCTCTGTAGAATCCCGGGGGATAAATTTAATGCACAATCTCTTTTTCCGGAAAGCAGTTTCTTCTGAAAAAGACAGTGTGAGTTTACAAGCTTACTCTTCTCTTTACAAGTAGTTGAAGGCTTAGAGGAGAGGAGAAACAGACAGACACAAAGAACGAGAACAGTAATTGCTTTGAACTTTCCCAGTTTCTCCTTCCCACACCCCTGGGATCTTTCCATCTCCAAGCCTTCTGGCCAAGTTGTAGAGAACGTCTATCCCTGGATCATGCAGAGACACGAATATCTGGACCTTTAAAACATGGTTGAACTTCTGCCGAAGGGAAACGCAAATTGTGGACTTGGTATATGGTGTCAATCCTAAAGAAAAAATGCTATCTTAGGGAGGAGGGCAAGAGTACAACTCTTAGACATCAAGCTACATTGGATGAAGCTCACATTGGTTCCAGCTATGGTAGTTCCTTATTATGTGTGAGAGGAAATTCATCCAGAATTTCTCAGAAGGCACCAATCCTAATGGCAGAATGTTGACCAAGATGTTTCTATAGTTCAGGATTTTTTAGCTCCCCCCCCCCAGAACCTCGATCTTCTCTCGTCTAGTCTGGATTTTGATGTGTTGATCTTCAACTGAAACCCAACAATAGGAATGCAGGTAGAATTCAACTCAATCCATAGCTGGTGCTTCACAGAATCCTCTCCCTGATTGAATCTAGAGAGGATCTGATCACAGTAAAGGCTACTAACTCTACTTACGTGTATCCATAGTTTCTTGAATTGGGATGAAGCCGACGGGCAAAGTATCTTTTATGTCTATGAGTTTCATGTCAACCAAGACATTTCCTAAGTGACTCTGTTGGAAGAAAGGCAGAAGACTCAATGGCCGCCAAATAGTGGAGAATTCGGCGAAAGCTAAACCACCCCAATACACAGAAACGACATTCCCACAAGACCACTAATCTGATGACTCCATTCATCCGGTCAACAAGATTATTGTACAAACACAATCCATTTATCCAGACTTTCTCACAAACTATCCCTGCTCATCTGAGCTTCAGTTCAAGTTGGGGTGCTGGATCAAGAGGCGTGGCTTTGGAAGATTAAATCTTGGATAAGACAGTTATTCGAGTATTGGCAAAGAGACTGGAATGATCAGAAACATACATTCATTCATTCATTCAATCAATCAATCAATCATTCAATCAATCAATCAAATAAATCTGTATTATGGTTACAGACCAGCATAAATCAGACTGTGACATTTGCTTAAAATGCCCGTATTTGGGAGATCACTACCAAATTCGACAATGACATAAGCCCATGTTGAACACTAGCAACGGCCATTAAATTTAGCAAAACTCAGAAGGTTGATTAGGCAACTGATGAAAAAAAGGAAAGCTCCCATAGTAGAGCATGTCTGTCTGTTTGTCTGTCTGTCTTAGGGTTGAACTGTAGGGTGTTCTCTGAGCTGCCTGTCACTACTAGGCTAGACAGTATCACTGGAACAAAGTTCACCCTCACATGCACTCAGCCTGGTCTTGAAATGTCTAGAAGATAGCTCAAGAGAACATCAAGAGAACATTTTTTTTAGCTGTCATCCAATGGTCCTGTGGACATCTGCAGTTCCGTTCTTGTAGCCCTTCAAAAGTTTTTTCTGCTTCAGAACTATGGAGATGTGGGTCTACAGATTCTTCTAAGGTGGGACTGGCTCCCTTGAAGTTCTAAAAGAAGGGAGGGGACCAGAATTGGTTGCAGAGACCAGGTTAGTCCTGCAGCCAGTGGGAAATAGGTTTGGTCCATCCCCGGTGATCTTCAGACCCCCTCAGAAGGAACGTTTGGAACCCACATCTTTCCAGAGGCTCCTCTTTCCAAAATTACGAAACATGGAAACAACTCCAGTTTTACGAAAACACAACCTTAGAGGAAAAAAAATACACAGGCAGGGAAGATCCTTATCTGAGCAAAAAAGGCATACATCCAGTTTGCTAATCAGCTTCATTTTTGAAGCTTGGCCTAAAAAGTCCAGAAAGCAAAGCAAAATGGGGGAAAAAATGGAGGGAAAAAGAGGCGATCCTCTATGCCAAGTTGGAACAAGGAACCCTGCTTTGAATCCAAGCAAACGTCGTCCCTTATTAATTAAGGGCTGGAGAAGAAACCGTGTTCTACAGCAATGCTCACATTTCATAACATTTCCCTCAGAAACCGTATCTGGTATCTCCCTTGTTTTGACAGTCATACAAGTAGAGGCCCATCATCCTGTGTCAGCATGACCCTTCTGGAAACATGTTTCGCTTGGAGGCGACTGGAAGGAGAGAAATGGATTTTGCATTCCCCCCCCCCAAGAATCTTGGCACAGGGGACCAAAGAGAATTTGAATAATGGGGCACAAATCTGACTAGGAACCAAAAATTTTATGTGTGTCTGCCTTTGAGTCAGCCTCAACTTCTGGCAACTCACAGACAAGACCATACAGCTTTCTTGGCAACATCTTTGGGGAGGGCTTCTTAGGACCCAGGGAGGACTAGCTCTGCCTCCCCCAGGGAAATTCCCATGGCTGAGACGAGACTACAACTTGGGTCTCTGGGCTGCTAGTCCAGCAACTTTCAGCATTGTCCCATGAAGCGTTCATCATTATATGACTCTGGCTCTTGGGCTGAGAGACAGGGACCAGCCCAAAATCAGGCAGCTGGCTTTGGTGCCTACAGCCAGAGCAGAACTCATGGTCTCCTGGCTTCTGATCCAAGCTGAGAGTCTTCTGCCTCCTGGCCTCTTGCTTCTCATGAGTCTTCTGGCTTCCATGGTCTCCTGGCTTCTAATCCAAGCTCAGGATCTTCTGGCTTATGGCCTCCTGCTTCTTATGATGTCCTGGCTCATGGTCTCCTGGTTTCTCCTGGTCTCTTGGCTTCTAATTAACTCACGGTCTTCTGCCTCTTGCTTCTCATGAGTCTTCTGGCTTCTCATGGTCTCCTGGCTAATGATCTCCTAATCCAAGCTCAGTGTTTCCTGATTTCTAATTCAAATTCATGACCTCCTGAATTCTAAATCCAGGCCTTAACCACTAATCCAAACTGGCTCTTTAGGAACCAGTTATACTAATAGTTAATGCACAAAACTCCCTCTCCTTCAACCTTCCCATTACCCTAACCCCAAAAAGCAGTTGGACTTAGAGCTTCATCACTGAGGAAGAACTCAAAACATGTTCTCTTTGATCCTACTTCAACCCCTTCATAGTTACACCACACTGATTAGCGGACCAGTTTGCCTAGTTACCTACGGCGAGTCAAATGACACATCCAGGATATCAGGCAAGGGAACTTGGCAAAAACACGCATGAATGTTTTTTTTCTTTCTTTCTTTCTCTCTTCCTTATTTTCTTTAGAATATCAGACCACAGACCTAAGTTTCGGACGGTAAGAAAATGTTTGGGCCAAAATAAGCAAGTCACTTACATTCTCT
>NW_015387423.1:10294-15454 GCF_001527695.2 Protobothrops mucrosquamatus
TCTATCTATCTATCTATCTATCTATCTATCTATCTATCTATCTATCTATCTATCTATCTATCTATCTATCTATATCTATCTATCTATCTATCTATCTATCTATCTATCTATCTATCTATCTATCTATCTATCTATCTATCTATCTATCTATCTATCATAAAATCTGTTCCTGCTGGTAAATTGTACTTTCCTTTATAATGTTTTCTACCTGGAAAGATAAGCGAAAAACCCGGAAAAAGATGAAATTCTGTGTTATCAAACGTTGTGCTGTTTTCGGGCAGACTTAAGAACTTTGGTATGCAATTGTTTTTCAATGTTGTTTATAAACGGCAAGCCAATAAACCCAGCATTCCTTTTTTTTTTTAAAGGGGGGGGGGAGTTAAAAAAAAAAAAGAAACTTCAAAGAGGTGATTTCATCTCAGGATAATTTCCTCCCGTCAGCCTTGAGCATTCTGACGACAAACATTTGCCACAAAATGTGCGCAGCAGCGGTGGAATGTCGACAATGCCATTTCAGTTCAAATCTCCAAAAAGAAAAAAAAAAGGGAAAGAAAGCTTTTTGGGATGTGCCAGAAAAAAAAAGACAGAGCTTGCCAGACCCAAATCCTGGGAAATTGAAACATGAAGGAATCTACTAGGGGGGGAAGAAAACACCAAAAAACAAAACAGTGAAAAATAGCTGAAACTTGGAACAGAAGAAGAACTGAGGCTGGCCTTCCAAAGTCAAATAAATCCTTCATGTACCTTTTTTTTTTTTTTTTGCTTTTTTTTCCGTTACAGAATGCAGCGTTTGTAAGTTCAGAAGAAAAGATCCTTTTATCAGGCTTTAAGAGAAGAGCTTTGAAAATGAATGCATCCCTTCCCTAACAGATTAAGAAAGGGGATCACGTGACCCCGGGACGCTGCGACCGTCATAAATAGGAGTCAGTTTCCAAGCGTCTGAATTTTGATCACGTGACCTGCAACCGTCGTAAGTGTGAAAAACGGCCCTAAGTCCCTTTTTTCAGTGCCGTTGCAACTCTGAACGGTCACTAAATGAACTGTTTTAAGTCGAGGACCGGCTGTCGTGTTTCCCAGGCTCTGCAACCTTCAGAAATGTGAAATTTTCAACTCCCAGAATTCTCCAGCATGCTGGTTGCAGGACTCCCAGAATTCTGCAGCTGGCTGAGTAGGGAATTCTGGGAGTTGAAGTCCACACAGAGGTTGAGAAAGCTGAAGGCAGCTTAAATGGGGGTCTCCCTTCCTATCAGCCACACCACAACTACTATATCTTGTCAACTTTCTCTCTCTCACACCAACAACTTAACCACTACACTGTCCTAGCAGCCGGCCCTTGCAAGGATCAGCCAGCTGAGTTCCAGATTCCAGAGAGAAGCAACCTAAGGAGAAATTTCCTGACAGGGAGAACAAATTAATCAGTGGAACGGCTTGCCACCAGAAGTTGTGAACGTGGAGGTTTTTCAGAAGAGATCGGACAACCGTCTGCCTGAAATGGCATAGGGTCTCCTGCATGAGCAGGGGGTTGGACTGGAAGACCTCCAAGGTCCCTCCCCTCTCTGTTATTCTGTTATTCAACTCCCAGCATGCATTTCCTTGCACACAAGCCAACCCCCTGCTCTGCTGCGCACAACCGCAAACAGCCACTCAACACTTCAACCAAAGCACACTGGAGGTTTTCAGCTTTCTAGCAAACCACCACAATGACGCACCATCGCTAAGGGTTTATTTTTATTTTATTTTTTAAAGGAACTTCTCTTTCTCTGTTGTGTCTGGGGAGATTTATTGGGGGGTTTTAGGATTGGCTGTTCAAATAGCAAAAACGCCGCACCTGAAGAAAATCCGGAGAGCTTTTTTAAAAGCAGCAAAGGGGCTGAAACTTTACTGGGAGAGAGACAGCACGGCCAAGGATAAACCCGAAAAACCGGATGGGTTTGTATGAATTCTGTTCCCTTTTTCATTCGTTCCCATTGAAATAGGTGGCCTATCTCTGTCTATCCATTTTATCCACCCGTTTTATCTATGTACCATCTATCCATCCATCTATCCACTCATCTATCCAAACTATCTATCCATTCCATACTGATTTATCAATCATCTATCCATTCTATACCTATTTATCAATTATCTATCTATCTATCTATCTATCTATCTATCTATCTATCTATCTATCTATCTATCTATCTATCTATCTATCTATCTATCTATCTATCCATCCATCCATTGGATCTAGTTATCTCTCTCTCTCCAATCTATCCTAGCTAGCTAGCTATCCTATCCTTCTATCTATCCTATGTATTTATGTATCCATTCATCCATCCATCCATCTATTTCTCTCTATACTCCCAGCTTGTTTTTCTGGGAACATTAGAAATCAATTGCCTTCAGCATCGTCTTGAGTCCTCAATAAACACAGCTGCTTCTCCTTGTGGCCCCAAAGCTTCCGTCCCAATCCCACCTGGAAAACTGTCAAAATGTCAGCCACCAGCCTGCACATGTTCTAATCTGTCTTCCCTTGTTAGCCTCCAAGAACATTCTCTGCTCTTTCCCTGCAGAATGCCAAAGGCGCACTTAACCCCTGCCCCGGTGCAATATATATATATATATATATAAATCCAAATTTCTTTTTCTGACAAAGAGTTAAAGAATTAAATTGGGAGACTAAGATGGCCATTTCTAGCTCATTCTGCTTTCATCAGTTAGCCATACCCTTTATGGGATTCGAACCTGGGCAGACCCATACACCTGACAGATGGATCGAGAATCTTTCTTTCCGTCTCGCAAAACATTTCAAAAGCCGGCTCCTGATTCTCAATTTGTGGAAAAACAAAGCAAAGCAAACAAAAAACACCCCAGCCATCCTTCTTGGAATTTGAAGTAGTGAACTTCAGGGCTGCCTTATCAGCCATCAGGTATGAGGAAATACAGTAGCTACTCACAGAAGGCTCCTGTTTGAGATTCCAGACAGATGATCTGCAAAATTCTTCTCCCCCCCAATATTAAAAATTCCAATCACGTCTCCTTTATTTTGTTTTCCCTAAAAAAAAAATATTATTTTTTCCCTGCAAGTTCTCCAAACAATATCATAGCTAGAAGGTGCTGTTTTGGCTGAAGCTAAAACCGGATCGGTCATCAGCTTAAATAGGGTCACAGCCAGAAGCTCTCAAAAACCTGCATTTTTGTAAGCTATGCAGCCAGGGCTCGGGGCAAAAAAACCCCCCAGCGTTAGTGGTTGATTACAAGAACAAAGCAAGCATTTAAGCCAGATTTATAGAGTCTGAAGAAACAGCCTGTGGTAAAAAGCAGGGATAGTATTGAAAATAAAATACGGCATCACCTTAGTAAATTTCCTTACACATAAATTCGATTTTTTTTTAAGTCGCTAGTCCTCTTGAGGGTGTGAAAACTATCCTCCGACATCTGCCTCGGCACGCTGTTGCAAAAATAATGAATCAACCGAACGACTTCCTTTTTACTGAACTCAGAAATGTGTACGCACAGTTTTTAATTTCTATTCCCCCCCCTTTTTTTTATTAGAGTGCTTTAATTTTAAAATTGCTTTAGGAAAAAGAAAGAAAGAAAGAAAGAACTGAGCAGCAAGTGGTGTGGAATTATCCAAACAATCACCAAGTAGAAGGCAGAGAAACCTGGATTCAGATATGACCCCTCACCAAACCAGGATAGATTCCTGCATGGCTGTTGGAGAACAGCTAGCCTGCATTCTCATACAGTGTTAAGTCAGATATAGTTTACATCAGTGATGGCAAACCTTTTAGAGACCGAGTGCCCAAACTGCAACCCAAAACCCACTTATGCATCGTCGGGTGCCGGGCGGGTGTGGCCCATTGGCTGGGTGTGACCCATTGGGTGGGCGGGGCCCATTGGATGGGCGTGGCTGCAGTGGTAACGGCAGACTGGGTGGGACTAAAAAGTTCAATCAATCAATTCCAACTTTGCAAGATCTTTTTTTTTCCCGCAAGAAGTTGAAATTGACTGATAGATTGAACCTTTTTTTTTGTACACGGCAGTGGAGGCCTAAAGCGAAAAGGTTTTATAAAACCCAGCTGAAGGCCCAGGACTGGGGCGATGGCGCATGTGCCCACAGAGAGGGCTCTGAGTGCCGCCTCTGGCACCCGTGCCATAGGTTCGCCACCACTGGTTTACATCTTCACTTGCCTGGGATACTCACTACTTACTTTAGCACAGGTGAAACAGTCTAACTTATTTTATTTTATTTATTGATAAAAGAGAATATTTGAAATGAAAAGCAACATTGAGAGGGCAAGCCACTGGAATATAACGTGAAAGCAAATCCCGCTTTTACTAGCTCTGATGAGGTTACCTAGTTTGGTAATGAAACGTCTGCGAGAACGAGAGGCATCAAGGATACCTTCGTCTTATTTATATATTGTATGTATATGTTATACAGGTTTATAGGTTATGTTTATATGCCATCTCACCAACAAAGCAATTCTGGGCGGCTTAGGAAAAGATCATGGTTTATTGGCTTGGGAATGATATGTGCCACGAACCCAGCTTTGCTAACCAGGCTTAAAGTTAGCTCCCAGCTCCAGAGAGTTCAGTGCTTTTTTTTTTTTTAAAAAAAAGAATACCCTGCAACGCACACTGCGTGCCAGCGCATTACACACACACACACACACACGGAGGAGGAAGGAAAGGAGCAAGTATCATCCAGGGGATGGTTGGGTGGGCTTCATACTCACCACGTCGTAATTGGTCGGGGCCCGGTTCCGGGAGGCGACGACGCCAACGCCGGTAATGGGGTCCATAGGCACGTTGGCCAAAGCATCGGTGAGCTCTCTAACCTCTGGCATGGTGGATGGATCCTGGAAGACGAGAAGAGTTGGGAGGTAGAGACAGGTCAGAATGCAAATTTACAGACTGGATGCATCACAAGAACCAATCGTACGGGCTGGGACCTTGTCTGCAATCGAAATATTCTTAAAAATATTTTAAGAATGGCGTTTAACCTCCCCTCCCCACCCTTGGTCCCAGCCAAAATAATACCCCCAAGCAGAATAACAACAACAACAAAAGGATTTCCATGCATCATTCCCTGATTTTTTTTAATTTTCCAGAACTAAAAGAAGAGAAGTATTTTATTTTATTTATTTAGGGAATTTATAGGGCTGCCCGCTCACT
>NW_015387423.1:15857-23932 GCF_001527695.2 Protobothrops mucrosquamatus
GGCACTGAAAAAAAAAGTGACTCGTGACCGTTTTGCACACCTCTACAACATCCCCAGGGTCACCGTGATCAAAATTCGTAACATATTCACTCATATTTATGACAGCTGCAATGTCGTCAATGCAACTTATGACCGTTGCAAGCTGCACTGCACTTTTTGGAATATTGGCCGTTAACCCCCCACCACTCCCCATCCGCTATATTAAAACCTAAGTTAAAGACAGCTTTGTGATACCCTGGATGTCAAGACCTAAACCAGTAGGCTGCATATCAGGTATGCTTTTAATTGTTTTACTGAATACACAACTGGCTGGTATGTACACATTGCAACTTGCTACACTGGCATTTGGTAGTGTTTACTTTCATGGCTCTATATTACGATTTAAAGACAACATTCCCTCATCACAAACGCCTTTTTCGCCGAGCCCTGAAGGCCCATCTATTCCGTGCGGCCGGCCTGGCGTAGTTTGATTGTGTTTCAGTGGGGGGTTTTTTACGGGTATGTTTTTAGAACAGGCCTGTTATTTAATTCGATTTTAAAACAAACTATTTATTTATTATTGTGGTTTTTAGTATCGCCTGTTCACCGCCCTGAGTCCCGCAAGGGAGATAGGGCGGTATATAAATTTAATAAATAAATAAATAAATAAATAAATAAATAAATAAAAGGAAACTATATTGCAGCTTAGCAGGTTGACTGAACGAGCCTGTAACTAATTTACAGGCAACATATTGTTTATTTCCAATATAGACCGATTGCTAACTTGTCACAAATCCGTCAGTGGGTCACTACCTTATACTGTAGCCCTTCCTGGCTTGACTTCAGCTTTTCTTGGAAGAAGAAAAAAAAAAAGAACTGTAGCCCTTGTTAACCTAGCCAGTAGCATTAAAGGATAACAATAACAATAACAATAAAATAAACACAGCTAGTAAAGATACTCTGTTCCTGTTCTTGAGTGTGTCAACACACAAATGCTTTCAGGGTCTCAAGGGCAATGCTGCACATTTGTAATGCAATTTCTAGGGGTGAGGAAAAGCTTTTTCCACCCCCCTCTCATTTAAAGGCTCTCTTCCTTGTTTAACCCACTGAGACCCCCCCACACACACACTTTTTCAAACTGGCAGTCTTATGTTTAAGCGTGGCAATTCCAGCGATGGGATCCTTTGCAAGGTCGGAACTAAGAAAGCAGAGAGAGGAGAGCAGGGGGGTTCAAACCGGAAGACACCCCACCTAGGTGCCATTCCAGGGGGGAGCTGGGGTGTGTGTGTGTGTGTGTGTGCCGCCCAGCCAAGCCCAGCCCAGCATGCAAGAGACTGGGGTTATGCAAGGGAACTTCACACCTTTAAGCGTAGAAAGCCCCTTTAGTGCAACAAAGCAGAGGGGTCTGAGCTCCGGGGTCTGCTCCCAAACACAAGGGGCTTTCAGGCATTCCCCCCCCCAATCCCCCACCCCAAAACAGCATCAGGAAGCTGGCGGATGAAGAGCAGGCGGTGCCTCCCTGAGTTGTGGTCGAGGATTGGCTGGCAGAGATTTTTTTCTCGCCTTGCGCTGAAAAAGGAGGGGGGGGGCACAAGACAAAGCCAGCCCCTTGTTCTGAATCTTTGCAGGGGTTCCCCCCCCCTCTCTCTCTAGCCCCTGAATAAGGGAGAGGGCTCCCCCCCCTCTTTAAGGAAAGGGGGAAGAAACGGGGAGACTTACACCCCCCCCCATGTACACTCTGCAACAAGCCCGAAGCGCGGCTGGCAAGGCCTACGCGCTCCTTTCCCCGGTTTACGAGGGGGGGGGAAAGAGAAGGGTTCCCCCAATGCACCCCAGAAGGTGCATGTGGGGAGAGGGAAGAGTGGTGAGGGTCTGGCAGGGGGGAGGGGGCGCAGGGCCCAGCCCGGGATGGGGGAGCAATGGAGGGGAGGGGCGGCCAGGCCCTTTTGGTGGTGGTGGTGGGGGGGGGGAGACACTTAACTGTTGCCCGGGGCGTTGCTGGTGGCGGCTGCTGCTGGCGGCTCCCCCGTTTCAGGCAGAAGCAGCTTTTCATTGCCCGGCAGGGCGGGGACCGGAGCGGAGGAAGAGGAGGAGGAGGAGGAAGGAGGAGGAAGAGGAGAAGAAGAAGAAGAAGCGGCAGCGGGTGGGAGAGAGGAGGAGGAGGAGGAGGAGGAGGCCCGGCGGGGCCCGCAGGAGGCGACGGTCCTTACCGGGCGTGCAAGCGCGAGGCCCCCCAGCCCCGGGCAGATCCCAACCGTCAGCAGCCGAGAGCGAGGGCGGAGGAAAGCGGCGGCCGAGGCGAGCTGACACCGCCTCCCACCCAGCCGGGCGCCGCTCCGACGAGCCGCCGCCGCCGCCGCCGCCGCGCTCGCTGGAGCACAGAGCCCCCTGCCTCCCGGAGCCCGCACTGCCGCCGCCGCCGCCTCGCCCGGCCTCCCCCTCGCCGCCCACCGGCCTCGGGCAGAAGCGGCGCGGCCAGCCGCAGCTCCTCCGCCCGCCCGGCCTCGCTCGCTCCGCCGCCGCCGCGCGCCCTGGGCGCACCAAAGCCTCTCCAAAGCGCGCCCGGAGCGCGCCAGGCGGGTTGCGCGAGGGAAGGAGAGCCAGCCCGGCCCATCCGCCGGGCCCCGAGCGGGAGCGCGCGGCGGAGTCCCCGGGAGGGGAGGGGGAGGCGCGCGCGCGCGCGCACCAACCCGCGCCGGCTTTGCCGCCAGGCTGCCAGGATGGGAAAGGGGGTCTGTCTATCCATCCATCCACCCATCCATCCATCTATATCTACCATCTATCTTCTATCATCCATGTATCTATCTGTCTGTCTGTCTGTCTGTCTATCTATCTATCATGCACTCAAATTGTCTCTCCATCCATCCATCCATATCTATCTATCTATCTATCTATCTATCTATCTATCTATCTATCTATCTATCTATCTATCTATCTATCTATCTATCTATCTATCTATCTATCTATCTATCTATCTATCTATCATGCACTCAAATTGTCTCTCCATCCATCCATCCATCCATCCATATCTATCTATCTATCTATCTATCTATCTATCTATCTATCTATCTATCTATCTATCTATCTATCTATCTATCTATCTATCTATCATGCACTCAAATTGTCTCTCCATCCATCCATCCATATCTATCTATCTATCTATCTATCTATCTATCTATCTATCTATCTATCTATCTATCTATCTATCCATCCATCCATCCATCCATCCATCCATCTATCTATCTATCTATATCCAGGATGCGAAAAAAACAATTAAACAGCAATATTTCTGCTTCTTTTCCATCCCTAGTAAATATTCTAACCAAGGTATAGGAATTAATCTAAACCACAGTTTTTCAAGCACTTCTGTATAAGTTGTAGCCATTCCACTTTCTCCTCTCAAATGCGACTGTCTTACTTTGCTATATTAATGGTCAACTATATACACCACATGGTCACTTGTTGCATCATATAATCTGTCTAACATTTGCTGCAAATTACTCAGATTGTCTGCCAACAACACAGCAGCACTACACACAGGCCCATTCACATGTCTGCCCACACAGTTTTGTGATCACCACAAGCATTCCTTGTATTTCTTTTTCCCCTCCCGCCACGTCCCCAACGTAATAATTTTTTTCCCCACTCTTGTTTTCCATAATCATCTTTTCTCCCAAGATCCAGTCTTGGCATTGCCCAAATATGGCCTGTCCTATGTGCAGATCCCTGTATATCCCCTATCAATCCTCTCAAGGGACATCATAATTGACCAAATCAATAAATGCATTTTGAACCTTATTCCTTTGATATGCGGGCCTATAAACAGACTTAACACTTAAGCCACATATACAAAGCACACAGATCGATTCTCACCCATCCTTGAGTCTCCAAATGGTCTAAATAAAACACCTTTTCGGTAATATGAAAAAACACATTATTATTGTAAGCCAGCCATGGCTGTTTTACGATGGCCAGAGATACAGATATTTTAAATAAATAAGAAGAATAAATACACCGTGCTACATTACAACAAAGAAGGCCCATTGTGGCATTGCAGAATGTGTGAATGCAGTAAGCTGACATATTTTGTTTAGGTTTTTTTTAACAAATCATGGTTGGCGAGCTTTCTAACTTGACTGGACCGCCAGGAGAAAGTCAGGGTAAAACAGTTGCATATTATAGGACTCCATAAACCCTAATTCCCACCACGGAAGAGTGGATGGTAAAGATGATGGAGCTAGCAGAGACGGTGAAATTGATTATTTTAAATAAAAAAAATGTATCTAGTTTTGTTTCTGCTTTGAAATTGCTTCTAGACTGGAAAAAATGAAACTTTGATTTTAATGTTTCAATGATTAGAATAATTTTGTAATTTTAGAAATGGGGTAAAACGTAAAGCCGAAGGGTTAAGGTTGTATTATTTTTGAACTCTTGACGCACGGAAGAAATTCAGAAGTCTTTCATTCTCCCTCCCCCTCTCTTTTTTCTCTTCTTATGTGTCTGCTTTTTTTTCTAACTTCTAACTTTGTCTAGCTTGTTTTTCTAATAAGAAGCTTATTATGTTTCTAATAAAATTTCTAGCTTTGTTTCTTCTGCATTTTTATTTGATAATAAAGTTTAATTTAAAAAATATATATTTTTTAAAAGGGGACACTATAAATCCTGACGTCCCCAGAAGCTGAGGTTGATTCAAGAGAGATTTTAGTTCACCCAACTCAGAATAACAGAATTAAAGAATTAAAAGAGACGGAAGGGGCCTCGGAGGTCTTCTAGTCCAACCCCTGCTCAAGCAGGAGAGCCTATACCAGTGATGGCAAACCTTTTAGAGAGCGAGTGCCCAAACTGCAACCCAAAACCCACTTATGTATCATCAGGTGCCGGGTGGGCATGGCCCATTGGGTAGGCATGACCCATTGGGTGGGCATGGCTTCGGTGATAATGGCAGACTAGGTAGGACCAAAAAGTTCAATCAATCAATTCCAACTTTGCGAGATCTTTTTTTTCCCACGAGAAGTTGAAATTGATTGATTGAACCTTTTTTTTTTTTTTGGCCATGACGGCGGAGGCCTAAAGTGAAAAGGTTTTATAAAACCCAGCTGAAGGCCTAGGAATATGGTGATAGTGCGCGTGCCCACAGAAAGGGTAGGTGGCATGGGTGCCATAGGTTCGCCACCACGGGCCTATACCCTTTCAGACAAGTGGTTGTCTGAAAGAAGAGAAAAACAATCAAGAACGTGCCTCCAATCACAAAGACGGGTGAAAAGGAAAAAAAAAATTGAATTCTCCAGCAAACTGAGAATGAGGTTGCAAAACAGAAGCCTGTCCTACAAGGATGGAAAGTTTTCAAAGATTGGAAAACAGATTGTTGTGACACAGGTCGGGCAGCTAGTCTTCAGGAATGGACAGCTCCCAATTCGTCATTGCCAGAATCTGACTTAATTTCTACTGCTCCCCATAATTATATGGAATTTAGCCTGTTTTCTCAAACCCAAAGACATTCTCTTCAATTCCTGGGCTGGTCTTGGACTTCACTGGGATGCAGAGAGATGTCCAATCCCCCCCCCAAAAAAACCCTAAAAAAAAAATAGTGATGTGCCATTTACAAAGTCCTCCGAGAAAAAAAACCAGAAGGTCACAAAAGGGGATCACATCACCCCCGGGACACTGCGACCGTCACAAATATGAACAAGTTGCCAAGTGGCTGAATTTCGATCATGTGACCTTGGAGACGCTGCAATGGTCATAAGTGTGAAAAACAGTCATAAGTCACAGTTTTCAGTGCTGTTGTAACTTGGAAGAGTCGCTAAACGAACATAAATTCAGGACTACCTGTAGTATATCAGGCACTTCCTGGAGAAAATGCAATTCTGATAGTTGGCTTACTTATCTGCCAGCCTCAGATCTGACTGGTTAGTAGCTGCTTGAGTTGAATGTGTTGTGGGAACGCAGCCACAGAGCAGGGCCAAATTTCCCCAAATCCTATAATCCTAAATAACCACAGCAGCAGTTTGGACTGGAGGACCAAAAGGGCTGTCCAAGTCTATGATTCCACAATGATGAGGAAGCCACAAAAGAGAATATTGGTTTTGCTTTGTAAAAAAAAAAAAACCTCTCTCATTCCAGCTTGGATTAATGACAGAAGCCTGTTCATTAACAGCTGCCGGGCCATCAATTAGAATTTAATGGCCAATTTTGATCCCTGGCCTTCCTTTCTGAGCAACGGCGTGGAGGCTGACACCTCGGTTTTGATGCCCCTCTCAAAGAATCTGGAAAGGATGCCAACTTTAACACAAAGAAACGCTGAATTTCTCCCTTCTTTTCCAGCCTGGTGGCGGCTGGTACCAAACAAGGGATGGATTTTAGAGCCGGCTTCTCCGTTGTTAGCCAACCACTAGGCTAACCTTGAATTCTCTTGTCGGATCTAATCCCCTTTTTTCGCTTTTGGAGCAGATGTGGGCACCAAATTCAGAAGTGGCCACGCACGCCGTCTGCCCGGTAAGGTTACTCTGACGCGGTATCGTAAGGTTACTATTTATCTAACGCGAGCAGGGTTGGCGCACACATCTGGCGCCTGGCACTTACTGCAATTATTTATGATTTCCACCAAGATTTAAAAGCTCATCGCCGGCCTTGTAATGCAGTAACTGATTGCACGGCTAATGTAATTAAGGGGAGATGATGATGTCCACGTGGCGCAGCAGATGGTGGCATTCGTTGCAATTGACAGTGCACAACTGGCAGGCAACTGCACAAGGGCAGTGAGGCCCTGGCAGCTGGAGCCTTCATCACCGTTGGCCTGGAAATAAAGGCAAGGTGGGAGAAGAAAGGAAGGAACAAAAGGATCTAGAGATTGATTATGTGCCATGAAGAAATGGTTGTCTTTGGGGACCACCTAGACAGAACGTCCCCTAGATGTCTTCATCTTGGTCCTTAAGGTCTTCCCACGGTACATCCTTTGCTGCTCTAACTGAGTCCTTGCACCATGTTGCTGGTCATCATCATCAACAATCATCATCATAGTTGGAAAAGTCCTTGAAGGTCTTCTAGTCCAACCCTATGCTCAAGCAGGAGACCTTATACCATTTCAGACAAGTGGCTGTCCAGTCTCTTAAAAGTCTCCAGTGATGGAGCACCCACAACCTCTGAAAACAAGCCGATCCTCTGGTTGATTGTTCTCACGGTCAGAAAATTTCTCCTTCATGCTTCTCTCCTTGGTTAGTTTCCATCCATCGCATCTTGTCTTGCCTTCAGGTGCTTTGGAAAATAAGTTGACCAAAGCACCAGAAGACAATCTTCTTCTCTTTCCTTTCATCTATCCCAGGATTGTAAAGTTATAAAGATTATAGATATTATGAAGCACCAGAAGGTCCACTTCTTCTCTTTACTTCCACTATCCTAGGATTATATGGCTTGTATGGACAGAAATTGATTGTATGCCACCAAGTCATTGACCACGTAGATATACAGTATCTTCTCCTAGATGTCTTCAGGTTTGGTCCTTCAGGTCTTCCAGTGATGCACTCATCCCATCCTGAGTTCATCCATCTTTTGAAGCCATACTTTTTCTGCACAGATTATTCCCAAATCTGGGGTGCAGTAGATGCTCTGATTTCTAACTAGATCTCTACATGTGCGTTGATGACATGCAGAAGCATAAAAGAGCAACTGAGAGAAGACACACGTAGGGAAGTGAGAACTATTCTATTCTATTCTATTCTATTCTATTCTATTCTATTCTATTCTATTCTATTCTATTCTATTCTATTCTAACACCAATGTATTTTCATTGTACACCACCCAGAGTTGCTTTGCAGAGTGAGATTGGTAGCCTATAAACAAAAAAGAACATAAGCTCAGTTCGAGAGAGAAAAATGAAGATATTTTTTTCTTCCTTGGTCTCTCCTTGGAGTTGAAAGTCATACTTTCTAAGAGCAAAGGTGTCACTTAGGTCACCAACCCACCAGCAGACAACTTCAAGGTTGAGGAATACAGGAAAAAGAGGATCAGAATGAAACTAGGGGGGTTATAAAAAGAAATCGTGCCTTCATGTTAATAAAGAGCAATTGATTGCCTTGGTGGCTTCATCTTAGCAGGCA
>NW_015387423.1:25384-40977 GCF_001527695.2 Protobothrops mucrosquamatus
CCCCCCCCCCTCCCCATAACTCTCCTGCCGATAGAAGTTCTGTTTTCCATTAGCGTCCATCCTGCCCGGTTAAAGTACCCAGGTACCACTGCAAGCCGCTCCCATCATTCATCATAATTTTGCTTTCCACTTTGTCACAGCTTGGGTGTTTAAGGAAGATAGATGGCACAAGATGTATCCCTTTCAGAGGCTCTTTATGCTCCGGTAAGTGTGTCCAATGCAAAATTAGTTTGCCACTTTATTATTTTCCTGCGAGTGTTTGTCACAACTGGCCCTCCTTGCCTCCAGCCTCTACCCGGCGCGGCGTGCCGGCTGCCATTCAGGAAAGCCGTCAGGGGAAGAGCGGAAGGCGCAGCGAGGGCTGGTCCGTGTGAGCC
This sequence comes from Protobothrops mucrosquamatus, assembly GCF_001527695.2. Taxonomy (NCBI): domain Eukaryota; kingdom Metazoa; phylum Chordata; class Lepidosauria; order Squamata; family Viperidae; genus Protobothrops; species Protobothrops mucrosquamatus. Next base: position 25,762 of record NW_015387423.1, read on the forward strand.
CCGTTGACCTCCTCGGGGGCCTATGGAAAGGTCGCGTCAAGAAGGCCAGGCTTATCCAAGGGGGAATGAGGGGGTTAGGACAACAGTCAGGTCAACGGAGTTGGGTCCCAACCGTTGGGTCTGCTTTCGCCAGCTGAGACCCTGTCATCATGCAAGGAGAGCCGAAGGGATCTGAAGGGATCTGAAGAGTCAGGAAACCAAATTTTGGGGACCACGTTAGGGGAGTGTTACCACCTGGTGGCAATCTCAGGTCAGCTCTTTCAAATAACACACCTTTACCTGTTACTGCTGCTACTGGGTCATTGCAACATCTGGGAGCTTCTCCAGCCTCACCAGGCAACACAGAATAAAATCATAGAGTCATAGAGTCACAGAGTCATAGAGTTGGAAGTTCGATCCTGACGGGATTCAAGGATGACTCAGCCTTCCATCCTTCCGAGGTCGGTAAAATGAGGACCCAGATTGTTGGGGGGCAATGTGCTGACTCTGTAAACCGCTTAGAGAGGGCTGTAATGCACTGTGAAGCGGTATATAAGTCTAAGGGATATGGCCATGTTGCAGGATCCTCGTGTTTCATTCTTTGTCTAGTCCTTGAAAAGGCGTCTCGCGCTGCAGTAACAAACAAGGGACATCTCCAGACGTAAATCAACCCATTGACAAAAAACGCCTTCTCCTGTGGCTCCCAACTGGGTTAGAGCGAGTGTTTCCAACAAATTTCAAACAAGCATTATCCCGCCTTCTAGGTGTGTGAACGCAGTGGACATGAATATGTATGTTTTTGTTTCCAGGGAATCATGTCTAGCAAGATGCTATTTGCCTTACTGAAGAGAGAAGAAAGAAACAGCAGTGGCTTTTTGTTGTTGTTGCTTGCTGAATACAGAGCTGATCTCCGAAGGGTTGTGCAGGAGGAATTTTTATAGAGAAACATCCCAGTTAATTTGAAGGAGGAAAGTCTCACTGAATACGAAATATGAAAAGACGAGGAGGTGATATCACAGCAGTCTACCGTACCAGTACTTGAGGGTCTGTCATAGAGAAGAAGGGGTCGACAAGGGCAGGACGAGAAGCAACGGATGGAAGCTTATCAAAGAGAGAAGCAACCTAGAATTAAGGAGAAATTTCCTGACACTGGAACTGTTCCCCTCCAGAAGATGTGGGTGCTCCATCACTGGAGGTTTTTAAGAAGAGATTGGACCACTATTTGTCTGGATTGGTATAGGGCAGGGGTCTCCAAACTTTAATACTGGTGGATCTCAACTCCCAGAATTCCTGCTGGCTGGAGAACTCTAAGGAGTTGAAGTCTACCAGTCTTAAAGTTGCCAAGTTTGGAGAGCCCTGGTAGAGGGTCTCCTGCTGAAGAAGGAGTTGGACTCAAGATTTCCAACTCTTGTTATTTTATATTCTGTATGAGGGGTCCTTGGGGCTCTCTGAGCTTGGTGGTTTTCTTGCAGATGCTTCATGACCCAAACTAGGTAATTGATGTTCCCAAGTTGGGTCATGAAACGTCTGCAAGAAAACCACCAAGCTCAGAGAGCACCAAAGACCCCACAGTCCTCCTCCTCCTCCTCCTCCTCCTCCTCCTCCTCCTCCTCCTCCTCCTCCCTTCAAACCCCCCTCCCTTCTAGCACTTATGATGTTCCCTAGTTGGGTCATGAAACGTCTGCAAGAAAACCATCCAGCTCAGAGAGCACCAAGGAACCCGCAGTTCAACCCTGACCCACAAATATTCTCCTCGATCAGTATTCTGTATTCTCTTCTGTATTTCTCCTGCCCCCTTCGGTACTCAACACTTGAACAATTTATTTGAAATTAAGCCTTTCGGCCCTTCTAGCACACGATGGCGCTGTTGACACCTCACAAAAGCATCCAAGGCTCCTGCAAGATTATTCGAAGAATTAAATATAGGTGAGACAGAAAGGTGGGGTAACAAGGACAGTTTAAACCACCAGTCGAATTTAAAGGTTACATGGGAGGAAGCAAAACCAGTCACAAATTATATTAGTTAGTGCCGCATTTTTTAGAATAGAATAGAATAGAATAGAATAGAATAGAATAGAGTAGAGTAGAGTAGAGTAGAGTAGAGTAGAGTAGAGTAGAGTAGAGTAGAGTAGGGTAGGGTAGGGTAGGGTAGGGTAGGGTAGGGTAGGGTAGGGAGGGTAGGGTAGAGTAGAGTAGAGTAGAATATAGAGTAGAATAGAATAGAATAGAATAGAATAGAAATAAAGAATAGAATAGAGTAGAGTAGAGTAGAGTAGAGTAGAGTAGAGTAGAGTAGAGTAGAGTAGAGTAGGGTAGAGTAGAGTAGAGTAGAGTAGAGTAGAGTAGAAATAGAGTAGAGTAGAGTAGAGTAGAGTAGAATAGAATAGAATAGAATAGAATAGAGCTGTGAATTCTAGCCCAAAGTCAGCTGGGTAATCTTGGGCCAGTCACTCTTTCTCAGCCCTAGGAAGGAGGCAATGGCAAACCGCTTCTGAAATCTTGCCAAGAAAACCACAGGCGCTTGTCCAGACAGTGATCAGTGACTTAAATGTGGTTAACCGTGTTGTGTGAACACAGCCTCTATACGAGATAGCCATCTTTCCAAAGAAGTGGTCATCCCACCCCAAAAGCTGGACCTTGAGTGTCTACATTGTGTGCTGCCAACAACTCCATTAAAGATTCTTTTGAGGTCCCAGGAAAGCTTGGGTTGACTTGCAGGCTTAGTGTTGTGTGGTTGAGATGAGCTCCTATTTCTCTTGACGGAAATCTGCCTTAGCAGTTGCTGGTCTGCATTATTGATTCCAGAAACGTGGCCTCCGCAACTCACTGCAGACTAAGCCAGAAGGCACATCTGACAAGAACCGGTAAACGAAAGGAGAGGATGGTCCTCTGGTGGAGGTGAGGAAGTCCACAAGGGGAGCATCAACCGTTCTTCAGCGTAAGATCTGAAGGCAAGGGAATGTAGCCAGAGAGAGAAACTTACCCCGGTCACTTTGAATTAACCTTCTGGAGTCTACAGAAAGGGTCCAGATGCATTAAGATGTCAGATGAGCTAAGACAGGAAGGAGCTGGTGCCTCAGAGTTGGTGCCCACTGAGGTTCTGGAAGGAAGAACGTTGTTTAGCCTCCGGCTGGAGAAAATGTGGGCCAGCCCAGTGCCTGACAGCTTTACAGGACTGGCTGAAATCCAGTTGGCTCAGCTGAGGTGGGAAAGGATTCTGCACATGCTTCGTTTTGTGGTTTGTGGTTGATCCACTGAGAGTACTCTTTGCGACTTTTTTTGGGGGGGGTCTCAAATTAGCTGAGAATTATTTCTGTGCCTCCATCCTTTCTTTCTTAGGTTATAATAAGTTGAATGTTCTTAGACGGACTTATATCTAAGCATATCTACCCATGTGGTATGGCTGTAGTATTATTATTATTATTATCCTTCTCATCTTCTCTACTACCCCCTCATTGGTATCATTATTATGATTATTATTATTACTCTGTTGTTTGAATGTGCACGGAGAGCTTCTGTACCGGAGACGTATTCCTTGTGTGTCTAATCACCCTTGGCCAAATAAAGTATTCCATTCCATCCTTCTATTTTCTATTCCATTCTTCTATTCCATGTTCTGTTCCATTCCGTTCTCTATTCCATTCCATTCTTCTATTCCATGTTCTGTTCCATTCCGTTCTTTATTCCATTCCATTCTTCTATTCTCTATTCCATTCCATTCCATTCTTCTATTCCATTCCATTCTTCTATTCTATGTTCTGTTCCATTCCGTTCTTTATTCCATTCCATTCTTCTATTCTCTATTCCATTCCATTCCATTCCATTCTCTATTCCATTCCATTCTTCTATTCCATGTTCTGTTCCATTCCGTTCTTTATTCCATTCCATTCTTCTATTCTCTATTCCATTCCATTCCATTCTCTATTCCATTCCATTCTTCTATTCTATGTTCTGTTCCATTCCGTTCTTTATTCCATTCCATTCTTCTATTCTCTATTCCATTCCATTCCATTCTCTATTCCATTCCATTCTTCTATTCCATGTTCTGTTCCATTCTGTTCTTTATTCCATTCCATTCTTCTATTCTCTATTCCATTCCATTCCATTCAATTCAATTCCTCTGTTTTTCCTTGTACACCCTTCTTCCATCCTACTCTTCCAGATTGTACAACTCTCATCCCTTTAAAGGCTCCCCGTGAGGTTGATATGCCAACAAAAGAAGAAAACCCTTCCTGCTGGCCAAGAGAGAGAGAGAAAAAAGGAGGGATGAGAAAAGAGGAAAAATTAAAAAAAGCCAGTGTTGGCATTGATTCTTAAAGCTGAATACTAGTTCTTAATTGCCAGACACTGATTTATTAAACTTCAGTGAGGAGGAGAAGAGAGCCTAGATGGGCTGGTCTTTTAGCAGAGCTGAAGGGTTGGGTCTGTTATTGATCATCTCTCTTGGATGCAGCCTGATTAATAGTCTTGCTGGAATCTAGTAAATGCCTCATTTAAGAGGAAGACTAAAAAAAAATCCCTCTCCTAAACAGTATATGGAGAGGAGACCACTACAAAATCCTAGAGGTGTAGGATAGACTGAGGGAAGGAGACGTGGAAGGGGAAGGAAGAGAAGAAGAAGAAGAAGAAGAAGAAGAAGAAGAAGAAGAAGAAGAAGAAGAAGAAGAAGAAGNAGGAGGAGGAGAAAGAGACAGACAGACAGACAGACAGACAGACAGACAGACAGACAGACAGACAGATAGATAGATGGAGGAGGAAGAAGAGGAAGAAGAGGAGGAAGACCATGGAGTCCTTGGTACTCTCTGAGCTTGGTTGTTTTCTTGCAGATGTTTCATTGCCCAATTAGATAATGTCATCAGTGCTAGATGGAAGTGGGGATTGCAGAGAGGAAGAGGAGGAAGACGAGGAAGACTATGGGGTCCTTGGTGCTCTCTGAGCTGGGTAGTTTTCTTGCAGATGTTTATGGTTTCTGAAACATCTGCAAGAAAGCACCAAGCTCAGAGAGCACCAGGGTCCCGACAGTTCAACCCTCAGCTAGAAATACTCTCTCCTATCAGCAGGAGGAAAGGCAGATATCCCTAGCCATCAAAAGAGCTACTGGCTCTCCACAACGCACAGCCCTACCTCCTGACTCCATCCGGCATGCCAGCCTCCTTGACACGAGAAAACCAGATTTATCACAAGCCTGGTATCTGGATGCCATAAATAATGAGGTCGGTTGCAGATTTCAGGGCAAAAAAAATAAATAAAAATCCGTCACCAAGGGTCAAAAGTCAGCCCTCCTGAGCAACAGACGTCGGTGCACGTGTCCTGCTAATAAATTGGTTAATTAAGAAAGAAAGAAAGAAAGAAAGAAATGGGGAGGAAAGAAGAAAATGTCCAGCTTTTTGAAGCAGGAAAAACACAAGCCGTGTTTTTACGTTTGGCGGACAGAAGAGAAGGCTCAGAGGCTTTACAACCCGCTCATTAAAAAGCCTTTGCTGCCAAATGCTGTTTGCCTTCCTCTTTGAAACTGTCTGCATTAATAATGAGGAATTCCACTTACAAGGTATTTACATAAAGGATTGTTCCCTTGTCATGGCCACAGAGAGCAAATTCTGGGATGATCAAGCAAAGGAAAAGGGAAAAAAAAATCAAAAGGAAGAAGACCGTGGTGGGCCGGGCGTGAAAAAATACACACACACCAGGGAAAGGAAAATCTATGGAGGTTGCAGCTAACTCAGAATAAGGTTTGAGCAACAGAGAGAGGAGGAGGAGGAGGAGGAGGAGGAGGAGGAAGGAAGGAAGGAAGGAAGGAAGGAAGGAAGGAAGGAAGGAAGGAAGGAAGGAAGGGGGAAGTGAATAGAACTCATATAAATTTAGTAAGGGGAGGAAATTTCTACTCCCTAATGGATGAAGAATTTTAATTGGGGCTGACTCTCTCTAACCACCAGGAAGCTCAAGAAAATTAAGATTATCGAATAATTGACCTCCTTGGTATATTTTACACCCTTATCTCGCTCCAACAGAGCTTAACTACCAGGTGCTGACAATTATCTTCCTATATTGTCCTGTTGGTTAAATCATCCTATCTGAATTATTCAGAGAAGTTTGAATATTAGTGTCTATTTATCCAGCTAATGGCCCAATCAGTATTGGAAAGAGGATACATCTCTCAGCCACTTGTAATGGACCCATCTCCAGCTTGGATGCTAGACTCTGTCACTCATGTTCTTTGCACACTGGGACTGCTCACGGGACGAGGATCTCCATTGTAAACCCAGACATGTACCCAACGAACGTCAAGCCAAAGAGAAGGCTAGAATTCACACTCTCCCGGTTTCTAGTTCAGCACCTTAAGCCCTGCGCCCAACAGACTCTCAAACTATAAGTGGAAAGTTAACTAATTAAGAGAAAAGACTTAGTTGAGTCACAAGCCACGATGGAAGCTAAGATCATCAAAGAAGGGAACAAGAGCTTGAGATAATCGGTCTAAGTTTTGCTAAGTGGTGACATCACCAGCAATGAAATCTAAATCCAGCAGAGGACAATGTACCATCTGGAAGTGAAAAGAGGAGGATAGCAATAGCAATAGCCCTTAGACTTATATACCGCTTCACAGTGCTTTTCAACCTTCTCTAAGTGGTTTACAGAGTCAGCCTCTGGCCCCCAAACAATCTGGGTCCTCATTTTACCAACCTCGGAAGGATGAAAGGCCGAGTCAACCAAGATCAAACTCCAGGCTGTGGGCAGAGTTAGCCTGCAATACTGCATTCTAACCATTGCTCCACTATGGAAGAGGAGGATGAGGATGGAGAAGTAGGAAGAGGAAGAGAAGGACAAGGAGGAGAAGGGATGATTGTGATAATGGAGAAGAAGAAGGGGAAGGAAGAGGAGGAGGAGAAGAAGAAGAAGAAAAGGAGGAGGAGAAAGAGAAGGAGGAGGAATAGCAATAGCACTGTAGATTTATATTTTGCCCCACAGCACTCTCTGGCTGATTTACAACGTCAGTATCATTAGCATATGGCCCCCAACAATTTGGGTCCCCATTTTACCGACCTCGTAAGGATGGAAGGCCGAGTCAACCTCGAGCTGGTCAGGATCGAACTCCCGATAGTGGGCAGAGTTTAGCCTGCAATACCGCATTCTAACCACTGCGCCACCCTTGACCACGGAAGCTAAATGCTCATTTAAGGGTATCCCTACTTCTCTTTCTCAGCATCCAGCATCTTCTGCCTTGCTCCAATTGTTTGTGTTCTAATAGGATATAAGTCACGGCAAGCCAATAAAACTCCGAGCCAAGATTTAATATTCCGGGGACTCCCTTGCCAATCAAACCAGCCCGCCAGTTCCTCGCTGGCCTTGCAGATGTTAGGAGATTTTTTTAATTCACAGTAAATTTTGATGCATTGTATTTATCCTTACTTTGGACTGGCATAATTAGCCCCCGCTTCCTTCCTCCCGGTATTTCCTGGTCGTCATTTCAGAGAAATCTGACAAGCTGTTGAACGAAAGGATGCCGATGAACATGGGCCCCGCCGACCACCCTCTCACTTTCCAAGCTAGGACCCCGCTAACGGAAGCCTCTGTCCTCCGTTGTTTTATCCAACTATCTCACACTTTTGGGGACAGCCCAGGGAAGACTACTTCTTCTTTATGACCAAAGGTTTTAGGTTTTCAGGTCGCAAAAGCTGATCACGTGACCGCGGGACCCCGCAACTGTCCTAAGAACAAGTCAGTTGCCAAGCGTCTAGAGTTTTGATCACATGATCACGGGGAGGCTGCCACGGTTATAAGTTGTGAAAAAAACCGGTCATAAGTCACTTTTTTTCAGTGCCGTTCTAACGTTAAACGGTCACTAAATGAACTGTGGTCAGTTGAAGACCTCCTGTTCTTGGATCAGGCTTAAGATCTAAGAGTCCAACCCGTACAATTGCACCACCCTGCCCATTTATTTTTTATTTTTTAAAAAAAATTCTCTTTCTTAGTGGATAAACTACTGGTTTTATCCAACCGTGACTTCCACCATGGCTTTAAGTTGGATCATTTATTATTATTTTTGCTCCCCCCCCCTCCGCCCTGCAGCCCATAATCTTCCCCGCCATTAAAAGTGACCTGGCCACCAAATCCACACAGATGCACGGTCGTGCCCAACCCCTGTTATGTTCCTTGAAATATTAGTTTAATAAGATAAGACGTAGGAAGAATATTAAGGGTGCGGAGCTTCCACCGTATCTATTATTTATACATGCAGCGTGATTTAGAGGCGGCGGGCGGCGGGCGAGGACCTGCCTGCATGCACCACTCTCTCTGCGTGCGGGTTTGTGTGTGTGTTTGTGTGTGTGTGTGTGTAGCTCAGAGACCCACCTAGAAACCCAGCCCCAGATATGCCGAAATAACACGCACACTTGATCAAGATCCATGGGTTCAGCTCAACCCCTCCTGTTCATATACGGGCAGAAATATCCCTCCCGCAGACCGAGGCTTTAAATTACAATTAATACGTCATCTCTACATTCCCCACCAGAAGGAAACTTGGACTGACTGGGTATCGCCAGACAGATGTTTGCGGGGAAGGGGGGAAAAAATAAAACCCATGTTTATTATTATTATTATTATTTTTTAACGGAAGTGAAGAAATGAGCTAGAGACAAGAAAAGAAGAAAAAAAAAAAGAATCGTGGGGCTAATGCATTATTATTGCAAGCCTGAGAAATGTCAGTTAATGTTCCATTGAACTGATTTTCTTGTCTTTTCTTCTCCAGTTTTCACAATCTGGAGCTGAAGACAACTGCGTTCCAGGGGAGGGGGTCTTTGAGAGATTTGTAAGCGGGGGGGGCGAGCTGCAGGCCAGGCCGTTTCATTTTCTCAGTTCAGTGATTCGACTTCAATTCCTCTCCCCCCCGCATCAAGACCTGGGGATTGTCAGACAGGATCCATACTGTGCTTCATCAAGCCCAAAGCCTCGCATTTCACAATGACAGCCTAGGCTATTGGAGTGCGGTGTGTAAGGTGTCAAAAATTAGGTTTAGCAGCCAGAAAGAATCCAGACGGGACATGGGGAGAAAGGGAAGAAATGTTGTTTAATGCTTAACCTCCAAATGGAAAGGAAATTGTGGGGTCCTTGGTGCTCTCGGAGCATGGTGATTCTCTTGCAGAGGTTCCATTACTAACTGGGTAACATCCTCAGAGTTCCAAGGTGTGAAAACAGATAGCAAACTCTACTCCCTTCTAACACTGTTGATGTTACCTAGTTGGGTAATGAAACATCTGCAAGAAAACCAACAAGCTCAGAGAGCACCAAGGACCCCACTGTCGTCTTCCTCCTCCTCCTCCTCCTCCTCCTCTTCTTCTTCACTCCACAAACCCCACTCCCTTCTAGCACTGTTGATGTTACCTAGTTGGGTAATGAAACATCTGCAAGAAAACCAACAAGCTCAGNTCTTCTTCTTCACTCCACAAACCCCACTCCCTTCTAGCACTGTTGATGTTACCTAGTTGGGTAATGTGATGTCTGCAAGAAAATAACCAAGTTCAGAAAGCACCAAAGACTCTACAGTTGCCCTCCTCCTCCTCCTCCTCCTCCTCCTCCCCTATCTCCCCTCCTTCTAGCACTGAGGATGTTCCCTAGTTGGGTCATGAAACGTCTGCAAGAAAACCACCCAGCTCAGAGAGCAGCAAGGACCCCACAGTTCATCCCTCAGCTACAACTATTCTCTTCTATCCGAAAGAAAATTGCCTTTCTGGGGAGGCACATTTTGGCTGAGCATTAGGGAGTGGACGTGGCACGCCTGCTAGAAGTTGCACCTCTCTTCTGCTACTTATCTGTAATGTCCATCTTTGTGCGCGAGAGAAATGGACTCTCAAATCCCGTGACAAAGAGCTGGAACAAAAGTCACCCTTTTCTGAATCTCTCGGCTGAGTGTCTGGAGGAGGAGGAGGAGGAGGAGGAGGAGGAGGAAAAGGAAGACAGGGAGAGGATTTCCCCCACTTTAGTTCAAAGCAATGTTGGATCTTTAATTAAAAAAGCAAGGTTGAAAGAGCTGGGTCATTCTCTCTACCACTTAATCTCCATCACTTCATTTCCACACCAACTTCCATAGTCTACAAAACTGCCGGAGACAATTCTTATTGATTGCTCTCCCAGCCGTCAGAAGGGGTCCCTGGCTGATCATACGTTAGTTCAGACACCATGTGCATTCCAGATAATAACTTGGTGCTTCAGAGAAGGAATGAATTGGATGTACAGTCACTAACTGTCCAAGTGAATCATGTTACTATATGTCAGCTGCCCGACTTCGGCTTATCATTTTAACCGGGAGGAATCTATGATTTTCCAGGGCTGTTGCAAATTCTTTTCCAGATGAGTAAGATGTAAGAACGACGGCGGAGAATCAAAAAGGATCATAGGCAGCTTTGAGGCTAGCCAGGAAGCATTTTTTTTTTTTACAAGCATAATGGTTTTTTATGTGTGTTTTTTTAAAAGCTGTATTATTTCACCCAGGACTGCAAACTAGAGATTGTGGAAACTGAGAGAATCTTTCCATTGGAAGATAGTCTAGTTCACCGAGGGGAAAAAACAATCTTGACAGGTATAAAGTAAATTGGTGAGGTTAGTTAGTTAGTTACAGAATAAAGTTGGAAGGGACCTTGGAGGTCTTCTAGTCCAACCCCCTGCTCAAGCAGGAAACCCTGTACCATTGTACACAAATAGTTGTCCCATCTCTTCTTAAAAGCCTCCAGTGATGGAGCGCCCACTTTATACTTATACTTTTCTTTTCTTTGTTCAGTTTCCTTCCACTGCTTCTGGTCTTGCCTTCCGGTGCTTTGGAGAATAAGTTGACAACTTCTTCTTGATAGCAGCCCTTCAAATATTGAAACACTACTATTATGTCCTCCTGCATTAAATTTCCCATTGTATTGTTGCAAACTTAGGGGAAACTTCTCCTCCGTAGAAACTTTCACATTTTTCCTGAACGTTATATAGGTCAACCTGTTCCACGGTAGAATATAAAAAGCAGTTCTTAATTTCAGATTACAAGGTAGGGAACAACGATCTTCCGTGTCCAAAAGGCAGAACTTAGATGAACACTAGCAAAAAGGGATTGTCGACCATCTTTTCATACGGATTCGTGAAATCAGCAGCAGGCTGGCGTTGATGCCCTCAAGGCCTAGTTTAATGTTAAGAAGGACTAATAGCAGCCTTCCAATGTCTAAGGGGCTGCCCCAAAGAAGAGGGAGTCAAGCTCTTCTCCAAAGCGCCTGAAGGCAGGACAAGAAGCAACGGATGGAAACTAACCAAAGAGAGAAGCAACCTAGAACTAAGGAGAAACTTCCTGGCAGTTAGAACAATGGATCAGTGGAAGGGCTTGCCTTCAGAAGTTGTGGGTGCTCCATTGCTGGAGGTTTCCTTTGTCTGAAGTGGTAAAACCCTATACCAATGGGTTGGACTGGAAGACCTCCAAGGTCCCTTCCAACTTTTTATTCTGTTACTCGCTCACTTTGTATGTCTTAGAGATGGCTTGGAGGCAAATTCTAACAGCTCGTCAGGAGGATACAACGAGGTGGCTGGATGGAGATGAGAAGCTAAGCCTGGTTTGGTTTCGTCTCCTGGCTTCAGCCTCACAAAGCACCTCGTCTGGGTATCATCTGTTTCCTTTCTGCTCCTTTTCTCTCTCCCCCCCTCCACCTTCTCTCCTTCCCTCCCAATCTGTTAAGTAATTTCTTCAACCTTTGGGTGATAAGGGCATTCTGACATCACCCAGTGCATTGCAACCGGGTTTTTGTGAGTTATTCATCACCTTAACAGCTCTCTCTTTCTCCTCCTTAGCTTTGTTTGAGGTCAGACAGCGGTTGCAGCTTTGGGTTCTCATCCAGAAAAAGAAATAATAATAAATAGGAGGAACACAAAGAAAAAAAAATATGCGCGAGGCCCTAGGCAACATCGTCCATCCTAGAAGGGAATGGGGTTTGCTCATATTTTTATATACTTGTGGCTTGCCCCTGAGTATATAAAAATAACAATAAACCCTACTCCCTTCTAAGGCTGATGATGTTACCTAGTTGGGTAATGAAACATCTGCAACAAAACAGCCAAGCTCAAAGAACACCAAGGACCCCCACAATTCTCCTCCTCCTCCTCCTCCTCCACCACCACCTCCTCCTCCTCCTCCTTTTCATAGATCCCATTCCCTTCTAGCACTGATGACGTTGCCTAGTTGGATAACGAAATGCCTGGAAGAAAGCCACCAAGCTCAGAAAGCCTCATAGTTGTCGTTGTCTTCTTCTTCCTCCTCTTCTTCCTCTTCCTCCTCCTCCTTTCCACAGATCCCACTCCCTTCTAGCACTGATGGCGTTGCCTAGTTGGGTAAGGAAATGCCTGGAAGAAAGCCACCAAGCTCAGAGAGCCCCAAGGACCCCATAGTTGTCGTTGTCGTCGTCTTCTTCTTCTTCTTCTTCTTCTTCTTCTTCTTCTTCTTCTTCTTCTTCTTCTTCTTCTTCTTCTTCTTCTTCTTCTTCTTCTTCTTCTTCTTCTTCTTCTTCTTCTTCTTCTTCCTCTTCTTCCTCTTCTTCCTCTTCCTCCTCCTCCTTTCCACAGATCCCACTCCCTTCTAGCACTGATGGCGTTGCCTAGTTGGGTAAGGGAATGCCTGAAAGAAAGCCACCAAGCTCAGAGAGCCCCAAGGACTCCCGATCAAATCAAACGGGGGCAATGAACTCCTGCTGCCCTTCTCCTTGCAGGGTGACCAATGAGGCTGTGGGTTGATGTTGACATCTGATCAAGGGATTCCAAAACTGAGGCAGAGCCTCCATCATTTTGCCCAGAGCTGAGCAGATAGAAATTCAAATGAAGGTGCCTGACACCCTGAAAGGCTGGAGACGGCGGATCAATACTCAGGAGGACCGATCAATTCCTGTGACAGCTTAGAGGGGTATAATCGCTTTCCCTTCACCTTGTCAAAGACAGCTCGGATTTACTCGCCTGTGAGTTGGGACAGCAGAAAAGACCAGGACAACCTGATTTTCTTTTTTTCCCCTCTTTTTTTTTGGTAGTTTGTTAAATTTAGGCTCATTCTAGGTAAGCCAGCTCGGATGGCTGAAACCCTTTTCACTGTAAGTTGGAATTTGCTGTCGTTGACCTCGGAGATCTACCATTTGGCATTGTTTAATGGTTGGGTGGGACTTGATACGCCTGTGAGATGGGTGGCCATATGCCTTGTTTACACCAAGAAATAAAACGTCAATAAAACATACATTGAGGCAGATACAGATGGGCACGTGTTTATGGACTGTGTGTGTCGTATTTTTATGTATCCTCCTTAAGATGTGCTCAGACGGGTGATTCAACTGGATTAAAAATGTCACCCGTGTTGAAATCTGCCGTTCAAAATTGCTGTGCCTAAATTAAAAAAAACCAAAAACATTTGTACCCAGCTCCGTTCTTTTTTGACCAAGTGGAAGAACAAAATTTTCGTCCAAATGGCCACCAAGCTAGAACGATCTGGAACTCTGCCTGCAAATATCCACCAGGGGAAAGGACATCCAAAAGGGATGGATGTCAAGAAATCCTTCCCCTGCTGAAATTCTTCTGCCAAATGTGCATGGGTGCGCACACACACACAAACACACACACACAGAGAGAGAGAGAGAGATGTATGCCATTTATTTTGTCCATGACCCGGCAAAACCTGCCATCATCAGCCCTCAACAACGGGGCCCCGCAGAGGCCAGTTGAGAATAAAAATAAAAAATGGGATGGCAATCCGGGTGGCTATAAACTTAAAGTCAGGGGGATAAATGAATGGAGCTGCCTGATAGGCTGCTTAATGGGCTGTTAGTGAAATTATTTGCTTTGGCTCTTTACGGCTCGGCCCAAACCCGTCCCTCATCCAACGAGGCTCCTGGGTGAAGTTTCCAGAACGTGCCATATTGATCACGCGGCCAGGCCGGTTGGCCATTGGGCGTTGGCTGTGCGTAGCCTGGCTTTCTCCAAGGGAATCGATGCTAGTTTTATAGCTGTGGGTAGGAATCAATAGGTGAGGAGCTATCTTAATTGATTCATCCAAGGCTTTCCACTGGACGGGTCATCCGTTATCTCTGATAGCGTCGGTGGCATCAGCCTTGGCGATAGCAAGAAGTCAGAAGCAGCTTGGAGGCAGCTGAAGAAGGTCTGGGATGAGCCAGGAAACTAAAGGAGGAAGAATTGGGATCAGCAGAGCCAGCTTCTGATCCAGCAAGGATGTGCTCTGTGATCCGGAGGCCTTTATAAGGGTTTACGGGGTACCACCTGATCTGCTTCAGCCTATCGGGGCACGGAGGTTTCTGGAGCTGATATCTATGCAATATATACCTCTGCTGGACCAGAGGTGGGCAGGCGTGCTCGGGTTAAAAGGCTTCTTGCTATCCTGAAGACTCAATCAGAAACAGAACGGGGCCCAGCTTCTGTTCAAGAGCGGTTGTTGAAGAAGTGAAGATGGGAGGGAGGGAGGGAAAAGATGAGAGAAGGAAGGGAGGATGGGAGGAAGGGAGGGAGGAGATGAGAGAAGGAAGGAAGATATGGAAAATATTCTGAGAAGGAGGGAAGGAAGGAAGGGAGGGAGGAGATGAGAGAAGGAAGATATGGAAAATATTCTGAGAAGGAGGGAAGGAAGAAAGGAAGGGAGGGAGGGAGGAATGAGAGAAGAAAGAAAGATATGGAAAATATTCTGAGAAGGAGGGAAGGAAGGGAGGGAGGGAGGAGATGAGAGAAGGAAGGAAGATGTGGAAAATATTCTGAGAAGGAGGGAAGGAAGGAAGGGAGGGAGGGAGGGAGGGAGGGAGGGAAGGAGGGAAGGAAGAGATGAGAGAAGGAAGGAAGAGATGGAAAATATTCTGAGAAGGAAGGGAGGAAGGAGGGAAGGAGAAAGATGAGAGAAAGAAGAATATGAAGGAAAGAAAGAAAAGAAAAGAGAAAGGTGAGAGAATCAAGGAAGGAAAAAAGATGATTAGGGGGCTGGAGGATAAAACACACGAAGAACGTTTGCAGGAATTGGGTATGCTTAGTTTAAGGAAGAGAAGGACTAAGGGTGACATGATAGAAGACCTCCGATATTTGAGGGGTTGTCACAGAGAGAGGAGGGTGACTTATTCCCCAAAGCACCAAAGGAGAGGAATAACAGGGGGAAGACCTTAAAGAGAGACCCAACCTAGAATGAAGGAGCCATTTCCTGACAGCGAGAACAATTAACCAGTGGAACGGCTGGCCTCCAGAAGCTGTGGG